>NC_045737.1:35869624-35876220 GCF_008692095.1 Etheostoma spectabile | reverse complement strand
TGATTCTGATTCAAATGAAATGACGTTTAATTCCAGGTGGGGAGATCGACAGCGTGGACAAGGACGGCAACACGCCTCTCCACATCGCTGCCCGTTACGGCCATGAGCTCCTCATCAACACGCTCATCACCAGCGGAGCAGACTGCACAAAGTTCGTTTGTTCACCTGTTGACACGTTTTGTGCTAAATTATTTAATGTATTATTAACAACAAGGTGCCAACTAAAAGAGATGGTTTCCTTCCTGTGTCTTTCTCTAAAGACGAGGAGTCCACGACATGTTCCCCCTCCACCTGGCGGCCTTGAACGCCCACGCGGACTGCTGCAGGAAGCTTCTCTCCTCAGGTGAACCAGCAGGAAGTAGATTCAGCTACGTTACGTTAGCAACTAGCAACCACTGAACAAATCTGCCAGCAAAAGTTCTACGTTTTGTGAGCATAATTTTATTGAGTAATTCAAATTTAAACTGGTATGGTACACTTTTGTCTCTATTCCTTAAACAGTGGGTTTTAATATTTCAAATTGTAACTAAGCTGATATTTCTTAACCCTTGTGTTGTCTTCCCGTTAACCATGAACTTGCCCTTCCAGGTCAAAATAGACTTTATTATTTTGCTTTTTCGATGTTCTTGTCATTTTTTCTGATTTATTTCTCACTTTTTCCAGCTTTTGGCACTTTTTTAAAAAACCTGAGCTGCTTTAATAACAGGTTTTACACTTATTCTTGGAATTCATGGTCAACAAACCTCATTTATATCAAATTATACATACGTTTTTAGTTAAAAAGGCAGAAATTAAGAAAATTTTGACTGATAGTTAAGATCAGAGGATATTGAGAGGATCTCAGATGGGTAGATGTCAAAGTTTAGTCCGGATACTGTTTTAAAACCAATAAAAAATAAATAATTCAAATGCTACAAGATTTAATAAACCACCCAACAAATTCAGTGAATATAATCATTAATTGTTACCTGAAGAATGTTGTATGGAATCATCCATGTTATTTTGGGGGCAATTTGGTTGAAAGAAATCCATATTTTGGATTTAAAACACTTAGAAACGGGTGAACTTGACCCGAGGACGACACCAGGGTGAAAGCGTTTGAATCATCATTTGCACTACGTGGAAATGTGCTGATTCAGAGTCTGTTTTGCCATTTCCTCGTGGGTATTTTTTTTCCAGGCCTGTTGTTTTTTAATGACTCCACACATACACACATATTTATCTCTGGCCAAATTCAAGTCACAATGTTCCAGAAACAAAACAAAGCCTCAGTGACTTTAATTACTCACCAATGGGACAAAAAAGAGTGCATTCTGTTGACTTTGTCTCTTAGTGTTGACACTTGTAGTTTACTGCTTACATCTGAAAAGTTTACTTTTTGATTTTGGCGTTAAAATAATTTTTCTTTCCACTCATCTCACGAGGGAAGAAATTAACATTACACAAATTTGAAGTATGAATTAGAGGAAAGAAAACAATCCCATTTTGGCACGTCTGTCTGGAGGCATGGAGCGGGATGAAATTCCTCATGTGGCCCTGCTGAGTTGCTGTTTTGAACAACAAAGAAGTTGTTTTCCTGTGCTCGAGCCATGTGCAGCTGCAGCGTTGTGTCTGATCAGAACTGTTGTAAGAAAGTTAGCGGTTCTGAGCTTTTGTGTTTGTTGCACTCTGAGCTAAATCAAGAGCTAAAAGTCCCTTTTTACATTTAATGAACCATGAAGATTAGCAATAAAGCTTTTAAAAAGCAACAGCACAAGACGACAACACACTCAACGTGTTGTTTTTTTGTTAAATGCAACTGTGATGTTACAACACAGTCATGTGGTGGTCTATACATTTATCTAAAGAGACGTTCAGAAAACTTTATTCAACCTCTGTCGGCTCGCAGCAAAAGCTAGCTGCTAGGAATGCTTAGATTTTGTGTTCCTATCTGCAAAGAATGGAGGATCTGCCTACTAGTTATTCTCATGATTCAGTGAGTGACCACATTGAAACAATTATCAAATAAAGTCAGTGCATTCTGTGGGCAGCTTCCCATCTCTGGTCCTTATCCTGGTGACCACCGGTGCTTATTTGCAACGTGAATGTAGCAGCCTCCAGCTTTTGTTACTGTGATGTGATGAGTCTTGTGGCACAGGTGTAGTCCTTGCAGATCCAGTTAGTTAATTTACTTAAAATGTGTACACACATACAGACATACCATGGATGGCGCTCTCTTTCTGTGATTTGTAGCTTATTCATGTTGTGTTTTCCTGTATGCATGGCATGCATCATGCACTCTCACCTAACCTCCCCCACCTGTCGCACTTACACCTGTCTTTCTCTCCACCTGCCCCCCCCCCCCCCCCCCCCCCCCCCCCTCTCTGTGGCGTTGGCTGCTGCTGTGTGTTGTCTGGCCTCCCTGCGCTGCCCTCTTCAGGTCGGAGGTTTAGCATAATGTGTAACGACTCGGTCCTGTCTGCAGGCTTCCAGATAGACACTCCTGACAGCCTGGGGAGGACCTGCCTGCACGCCGCTGCTGCCGGAGGGTGAGCGCCAACATTGGTTACGTACATCTCTTCAGAAGGAAAAGTTTAAAAGGCCTTTAAAAAGATCATTTTTGGTTTATTACAACAGCTCCCAGCTCTTGTTTTTATAGTTTTGGACATGTACGTGGAACACAAGCAGTCAGACGATCGGACATGTCGTAAACAGTCAAATCAGATCCTCTAAACCACTTTTTCAGAGGTGAAACACCTGAAATGTTTATACCATTTGCAAAAAAAACTGAGTACGCGCAACTAAGGCAAGTAGGAAGTTAGTCTGTAAACTGTGATGGATTTTTACAACTGAATGTTGGGGTGATCGTTTTATCTTTTGTCTTTATTTTGGCATTTTTATGATCCTTACTTACCTTGAGTTTAATGTCTCTTGGTGAGTTTCTGTACATATTCTATACTTGTTTTTATGTTTTTATTTTAGTTTTTACATTCTCTATTTTATCTGTATGTATTTCTGGCCTTTTGCTGCCACAACACCTGAATTTACCTTCTGGGGATCAATAAAGGGTTAAATTATCTGATTTTTACCAGAGCTTTTGATTAAAACCTGTCCAATTGACTGCTCTTGTTAATGCCCCATCTGACTTAAATGAGACCCTAATTGTACCTAACTGGGATTTCCCTTTAATCATCTGTTTATCAAAGAGTTTAAGCAACATTTAGTCCTTTATTTGTACTATCAAGGATTGAATTTAGCTGTTTCAACCCTTAAAGCCATAAATAAATATACAGTGGGTACGGAAAGTATTCAGACCCCTTTAAATTTTTCACTCTTTGTTTCATTGCAGCCTTTTTCCAAAAATCAAAAAAGTTCATTTTATCTCAGTAATGTACACTCAGAACCCATCTTGACAGAAAAAAACAGAAATTTAGAAGTTTTTGCATATTTATAAAAAACAAAAACTGAAATATCACATGGTCAAAGTATTCAGACCCTTTGTTCAGTATTTAGTAGAAGCACCCTTTTGATCTAATACAGCATGAGTCGTTTTGGGAAAGATGCAACAGTTTTTCACATCGGATTTGGGTATCCTCTGCCATCCTCCTTGCAGATCCTCTCCAGTTCTGTCAGGTGGATGGTAAACGTTGGTGGACAGTCATTTTCAGGTCTCTCAGAGATGCTCAATTGGTTTAAGTCAGGGCTCTGGCTGGGCCATTCAAGAACAGCCACGGAGTTGTTGTGAAGCCACTCCTTCGTTATTTAGCGGTGTGCTTAGGGTCTTGTTTGTTGGAAGGTAAACCTTCGGCCCAGTCTGAGGGCCAGAGCACTCTGGAAAGGTTTTCGTCCAGGATACCTGTACTTGGCCGCATTCATCTTTCCCTCGATGCAACCAGTCGTCCTGTCCCTGCAGCTGAAAAACACCCCACAGCATGAGCTGCCACCCACCATGCTTCACTGTTGAGACTGTATTGGACAGGGATGAGCAGTGCCTGGTTTTCTCCACACATACCGCTAGAATTAAGGCCAAAAAGTTCTATCTTGGTCTCATCAGACCAGAGGATTTTATTTTCACCATCTGGAGTCCTTAGGGTTTTTTAGCAAACTCCATGCGGCTTTCATGTGTCTTGCACTGAGAGAGGCTTCCGTCGGGCCACTCTGCCATAAAGCCCCGACTGGTGGATTGCTGCAGTGATGGTTGACTTACTACAACTTTCTCCATCTCCCGACTGCATCTCTGGAGCTCAGCCACAGTGACCATTGGGTTCTTCTTTGCCTCTCTCACCAAGGCTCTTCTCCCCCGATAGCTCAGTTTGGCGGACGGCCAGCTCTAGGAAGGGTTCTGGTCGTCCCAAACGTCTTCATTTGAGGATTATGGAGGCCACTGTGCTTAGGAACCTTAAGTGCAGCAGAAATTTTTTTGTAACCTGACCAGATCTGTGCCTTGCCACAATTCTGTCTCTGAGCTCTTCAGGCAGTTCCTTTGACCTCATGATTGTCATTTGCTCTGATGCACGTGAGCTGTAAGGTCTTATATAGACAGGTGTGTGGCTTTCCTAATCAAGTCCAATCAGTATAATCAAACACAGCTGGACTCCAATGAAGGTGTAGAACCATCTCAAGGATGATCAGAAGAAATAGACAGCACCTGAGTTACATATGAGGGTCACGGCAAAGGGTCTGAATACTTATGACCATGTGATATTTCAGTTTTTCTTTTTTAATAAATTTGCAAAAATTTCTACATTTCTGTTTTTTTCTGTCCAAGATGGGTTGCTGAGTGTACATTACTGAGAAATAAAATGAACTTTTTTGATTTTTGGAAAATGGCTGCAATGAAACAAAGAGTGAAAAATTTAAAGGGGTCTGAATACTTTCCGTACCCACTGTAAGTGAATGCATACTGTTCCTGCAGTAATTGTACCCGTCTCCCTGCTCTCTGTGTGCAGGAATGTCGAGTGTGTCAAGTTACTTCTGAGCAGCGGTGGAGACCACAACAGGAGGGATAAGTGCGGCAGGTAAGAGAACACATTTGTTTATAATATCATCAGTAGTCTTGAAATGAGAAGCCAATTAATAGATCAACAAAACAATAAACTGACAATAATTAGTCCTTTTTTTTTTTCAAGCAAAAATACCAAGAGTTCTCAGATTTCATCATCTCAAAATAGTTAGTTGAAGCCCCCGAATTAAACATATTGTTTTTTATATGAGACACTGGTATTGTCCCAAAAATGAAACGGTGGCATTACTCACAGAAAAAGCAGATTAACTTGTTCGGTTACATGTTAGTAGCGCTGCGACTAACATCAGAATCATTTTCAATGGCAATTAATCTCTTGATTATTTTCTGAATTTAATGGATTAGTTGTTTGGTCTATAACGAGTGATAAAAAGAAGATGAATAAAAAGATGACGTCCTGAAATGTCTTGTTTTGTCCACAACTCAGATATTAAGTTCACTGTTTTATTTATTTTTATTGATCCTGCAAGGGGGAAATTAAATCAACATTTTACACTCTGTTGTTAGTCATCACACACGCATGCCCAAGATGGACCTGCACATGCACTAAAGGAGAATGATTTCAGAGAGGGGGGGCTGCTCATGCTTGACAGGCGCCCCAAGCTGTTGGGGGGTGCCTTGCTTATGGGCACCTTGGCGGTGCCCAGGAGCTGACCTGGCACCTTTCCAGCTACCAGTCCACAACCGGTACCATGTCCGCACAGGGACCTGAACGACTTGTACCTCCGGTTCTAAAGCCAAGTTCCTACGGACCGAGCTACTGGGCATTATATCAATGTTATATTGATATCTATATCTATATCTATATAGATATAGATATATTGATATATTGATTATATTGATTATATTGATATATAGATATCGTCTTAGATTTTGGATATTGTAACATGGTAAGTTTTGTCTTTTCCTTGTTTTACAGGCTGCATTACAGTAAAGTGATGCCATTTACTGGACTGTCCTAGCTGTTATATTATTTACATTTACCCACTAAGTCATTAAATCATTTAGGGTGATTATTTGTTTTTTTGACATTTTGTCAAAGCACCAATAGTCAACCATAGAATATCGTTGCACATTTGACAGTGAGGTATTTGGTCAAGAATGTCGTGATATTTGATTTTCTCTATATGGCCCAGGCCTACTGCCACCACATATATTTACTTTTAAGAAGTTGAAATTAGAGATTCCTTTTACGTTCAGGTGTTCGTATACTTTGGGCCGCGGTTTATGTCTTGAAATCCAGATAAAGTGCATCCTGGAAGTTGTGTGTCTGAACATGTACATGTGTCTCTTGTTATTTCCCAGGACTCCCCTCCACTATGCAGCCGCCAGCCGCCACTACCAGTGTCTGGAGACTCTGGTTGCTTGTGGCACCGCCATTAACGCCACTGACCAGTGGGGGCGCTCTGCGCTGCACTACGCCGCTGCCTCGGACCTGGACAGAAGGTGCGGTGCAGGGAGACGGATGTATTCTCCGTCACTGGTTGTTTCCAAAGTTAAAAGTTCTTATGAAATCCACTTATTGACAAGGAGACGAGGTAGAAAACCCACACCCTCGTCACGCTACTCTAAGTGTTGCACTGGGTGGCTGTCT
>NC_045737.1:35857124-35864624 GCF_008692095.1 Etheostoma spectabile | reverse complement strand
GGTTGGACGATAAATCAAACTTATAAAATAACAGACATTGTAAACCTCTTACGAATCTGAATTTACTCAAATTGCAATTTTACAAAGAACATGAGCCCCATTTATCCTGTTCCTTCATATCATCATGTTTAGTGTTACAGGTTATTTTGATGTGTTGATTGATAAACTGTAATAATATCTGCTTACCTGTAAATCTTACCTGTTATCTTTTACATTACAATTGTTTGTAGTTCCATTTAATACTGTGTATGCGCGCTCTATGACAACATTTAAAACATTTTACTGGAGTTGCTGCTTGCTTGTATATTATTAGGGTTATTATATATTGTATTTTACACTTACGAGCATTCGTAAAGCATTTGAATTGAACTTCCAGCGAGTTAGTAATAGTTTCTGATTTTGCACAACTGATTCTCAAATCTCAGATGATCTGAGGCTGCAGAATCAGAATCAACATATATATATATTATTTTAGCAGTTAAGCATGAGGAGTCACAAGAGAAATTCAAAAGTAAGAGTTTTTATTTCCCAAAAAGAGTGAGAACAAAATAAAGAGAATGCTTTGGGCCCTTAAAAAGAGGTCAAATAAACAGACAGTAACTAAGGCTCTGAACATAAGAGACTCAAAAAAATACAACTGACCTACTAACAAAGAAACAAAGGGGGCTTATATATTGGCTGATCAGACCAACTTAAACACACAGGGGGAGACAAACAATAACTGCAAACTTCAGAAACAATTTATGGCAAACCTACCAAAAAATGTATTCCAAATAAAATACGCTTTTACTTATCTTAACTCAACAAAATGACTCAATATAAATTCCACTAGAAACCCCAAAGTACCTACAATACCCATCTCCCCCCCCCACGGACAATATCAAGCAGTGGTAGTGTCCAATTAGGCCACCTCCCCTGTAAAGGAGCTCCTTCTCCAAGCGCCCCCCCTTTTTTAAGCCAGCAGGCCTGGATCCCTCCCGGGTTGTGGACTCCAACTGGTGAGCTCAAAAGAAGAACCGTTATATAACAGAATGACCATCCAAAAGTAGCTAACAGTGCGCGCTTGCTAAAAGTCACTTCTGTATAAATCAAATTAAGTGTGATGTGTGTGAAATGAAGCAAGTGTCAACTGTAAGTTATCTGTAACTGAATAAATGGTTGCAACAAATTAAGGTGTATAAACAAAAGCATATAAACTAAACCTAAGGAAAAATATAAGTGCATGAGGTTACTGCTCTTCAGAGGGTTGTGTGGCCATGGCTGTGGCCATCACACACACACACACACACACACACACACATATATATATATATACATATACATATATACATATATAAATATATACGTTTTCATCTTTTTCCCCACAGCTGCTGTGTGGTCAGGAGGAGTGTATCCAGTGTCTGTTGGAGCAAGAAGCTTCCATTTTGCTGGGTGACTCTCGGGGTCGTACCGCCATCCACCTGGCGGCCGCCCGCGGCCACGCCTCGTGGCTCTGCGAGCTGCTGAGCATCGCCGGGTCCGAGCCCCCGTCCCTCCCCCCGCTGAGGGACCACAGCGGCTACACACCGCTGCACTGGGCCTGCTACTATGGTCAGTGTGCATGTTCCTTAAGTCAAAGTCAAAGTCTGCTTTATTGTCAATTTCTTCACATGTCAAGACATGCGAAGAGATCGAAATTACGTTTCCCTCCATCCCACGGTGGAGACAAGACATAATTTACCATTTAGGTCCACAGACAGACAGACATGACATTCAAGTAAACAATATAAAAAGTAAAAATAAGAAGGCACATACAATGAAGAAAATCGCCACTACGCGCGGCTACGGGACACAGGCACTGTCTGGAGCGGTCACGCGCAGCGAAACCACAAGCACACACACACCACACACACACACACACATTTGTTTAGTGAACACACCCCACACACACACCAACACAAACGCGCACATACGCACACACAACACAACACACACACACACAACACACACACACACGATCACACACAACACACATACCTACAAAACAACACGCGTACAACACACACACCAGCAACCACTACACAAACACATCACAGCCATACGACACGACACACGACAGCACACCACACACACTACAGCATCACACTAACGCACACACCGCTGACACACCACGACCCGACGCGTTACCGCACACCACAACACAACACAACATCACACACACGCAACAGGCGACACATACACACAGCACACACACGACACACACACAATACGCGGTACACACACGTCACACCCCAACACACACACACTACCGTACACACCACACACACACACACACACACACACACACACACACACGCCACACACCACACACACATACGCGTCACACACACCCCACACACACCACACCACACACACACACACACACCCCACAACACACACACCAAAACCACAATACGCGTACACACAACACACACACACACACACCACACACAAACACATACGCGTAAGACAAACCACACACACGCACACCACACACACACACACAAACACCACACACACACAACCTACACACACACACACAAACACAACACACCCACACACACACACACACCCACACAAAAACACAAACACACACACACGCACACACCCACACGCAAGCACGCCACACACATGCACACACCAACATACGCGCGCACACACACAACACCACACAGACACACACACACATACGCACGCACACACACACACACATACGCACACATACCACACAACACACGCACGCGGAGCAGCACACCACACACACATACGCGCGCACACACACACACACACACACACACACACTCACACATCGCGCGCACACAACACATACGCACACACACACAAACACACACACTAGCAAACCCACAGCAAACACCCACAATACGCGCGCACACACACACACACACGCAACATACGCGCACATACGCACACACACACACCACACACACACACACCGAAAATACGGAAATAGTTGTATTGTGACTCGAGGCATTTTCTTTTGGCAGATCTATATTTCTCGCACACCAAAACGTTTCTGGTAACTTGTTCCAGTGTTGACTCCGATATTTGTCAAAAAAGTACAAATGTGTAACTTTTAAAACGACCAGAGACACTAGCCTATTTAAGTTTGACATATTGTATGAAGTAAAGATATATTCTATATGAGATCAGGGTTCATCGTTGATGTGTGTGTGTTGTTGTGACCTGCAGCTGCTGGACAGAGACGACGGTCACCAAGACGACCCGAATCCCAAACCCTCGGAGCCGCTGCACTCGCTGTGCAGACACACGCACACACACAACACACACAGCACAGCACAGCACACACACACACACACCCCAACACACTCACACTCACACCAACACACACACACCACACACCCACAGATAGTGTGACATGTTTTCTGTATTACGTTTGTAGTTTTTGATAGTAGAACTGACACCTATAACTTTGGAGCAAAAAACCAAGTACTTGTTTCAAAATATGTTTTGTTTTGTACATTTAACAAAAGAAGGAAAAGTTTTCTCACAGATAAGAAACGGTGCTTTCTGAGTTCGGCAAGTTGAGAGCTTTGATCAGCCTGCTTTGTATTTCTCATTCAGATTTCTTCTCCTCACTCTCCTGTCGTATTCAGTGTGTACAAATAGAGGCTCAATAGCAAATATAGTTTTTTTTAAGATTTGTATAGGTTGTACGCCAATTAGTTCTCATTTCGAATAGAAGTTAACGGTAACGTGCGACCAAAGGAAGTGTTTTTGTAAAGAGCCACTGGTATCTGCAGGCGTACCACGGCCACGCGCCAGGCCTGGAGGTCTTGCTGCAGGGGGAGGGGGAGGTGGACCAGGGAGACGGAGTGGGAGGACGCCCTCGGCCCTGGCCGCCCTGCGGGCCACACTGGAAGGCGTCACACCCCTCAGCAAGGGGCGTCGACCACGCGCCACAGACACCCAGTACGGACGCAACCCGGTCCACCTGGCGGTGGGTTCAGTTCAATCTCACAATTCTCCTTCCTGTTTTTTTGTCATGTGTAACATCTGCTGGGGGGGGGGGGGGGCAGTAGCTCAGTCTGTGGAGTTGGGTGGGGAGCGGAGGGTTGTGGTTTTAAGCACCGTACGGTACCAAGGTATGGAATATGGTAGTTGGAGAGTGCCAGTCCACCTCCGGGGAATGCCCAAGGTGCATATTTCAGTTCTGTGTGTTAATAACAGAGTGTAAATTGTATTTCCTCATAGGGGAACAGTAAGAGTACAAATTAAATTAATTAAATATCTGTATAACAAACGTGCTGGATGTGGCCTAAGTATTCTGTGTTGGATCAAATATAGGTTTTGTAGTTGTTGCTCTTTTTGGGAGTTTTTAGTAACGATAAGGTGGTGAAGCCTTAATGAAACTTTAGGCTTTCTCTCTGTTTGTGTAGAAGAAGATG
Source organism: Etheostoma spectabile (assembly GCF_008692095.1). Taxonomy (NCBI): domain Eukaryota; kingdom Metazoa; phylum Chordata; class Actinopteri; order Perciformes; family Percidae; genus Etheostoma; species Etheostoma spectabile. The sequence goes on along the minus strand of NC_045737.1, from coordinate 35,860,179 downwards.
CAAAGTTTCGTGGCTTTAAACTCAGCGAGCACAGCAACGTCTTCAGCCCTTCAGACACAAAACAACTGCTGATTTAGTGTTTTCAGTCTCATGTGTGTTGCAAGACAATAAATACATTTGTGTTATTAATCAAATTACTTTATTCGGAAGTGCTGCGGGTAAAGCCACCAATTTGTGGCAGTATACAGCGAAAATAACAATAGATGGTTAATCCCAAAAATGTACCTCACCTCCACTGTGTGCTCATGTGTTTTAACTTTATGCCTGTGGCATTTTGTAGAGTTGCACTTGGAGAGTAAAATATGACTTTTATACCCATACCCTCATGACTGGGTTTAGTGTGTACAGAAGGTTGAAAGGTCCATATTTCTCAACTATTCCTCATTAACGTATTGTAAAGCTGCCAAAAAGGGTCATCAAACTGAATGACTTTCGAAGCAGCAGTGAGGTTGAAGATCTGATGTGTCATTATGACTATTAAAAATTTTCACTGTGTGTGGTCTGTCTTTCTGCTGTCACACCTCCAGGATGAACGGCATACGAGTGTGTGCGCCTCCTGCTGGACGACTGGACAGTGCAGACCTGGTAGACGCTGATGACTCTCAGGGACAGTGAGTGGTTTGGATCCTTTCTTCTCCTTTGCTCTTAATGCTCCAAATGTGTTCATCCTTCTCTTGCACCTCTCTTGCCTCGTCCCCGTACGGCAGGGACCTCTGATGATGGCGGTGGCGGGGGGGCACGTGGACGCTGTGGTCGCTGTGCTGGAGCGGGAAGCCAAGTGAACCTGGCGAGTAACCCGGCCTCACTGCGCTGCACCTCGGGGTGAGCATTAGCCATTTCTTCCATCCTCTTTTTCCCTTTGTGGGGGCTTGAGTGTGCCGCCAAAACAACTGGATATAATTAATGATACCTTTCAGGTGCCATCTGAGAACATTTCTTGTATGGTTGGACGATAAATCAAACTTATAAATAACAAGACATTGTAAACCTCTACGAATCTGAATTTACTCAAATTGCAATTTTACAAAGAACATGAGCCCCATTATCCTGTTCCTTCATTCATCAGGTTTGTGTTACAGGTTATTTTGATGTGTTGATTGTAAAACTGTAATAATAACTGCTTACCTGTAATCTTACCTTTATCTTGTACATACAATTGTTGTAGTTCCATTTAATACTGTTATGCGCGCTCTTGACAAATTAAAACATTTTACTGGGGTGTGCTGGCTTGTATATATTAGGGTTTATATTATTGTATTTTACACTTACGAGCATTCGTAAAGCATTTGAATTGAACCCCGCGTTCAGCGAGTTAGTAATAGTTTCTGATTTGGCACAACTGCTTCTCAAATCTCAGATGATCTGAGGCTGCAGAATCAGAATCAAATGTATATATGTGAGGGCTACGAGCAGTAAGCATGAGGAGTCACAAGAGAAATTCAAAAGTAACAGTTTTATTTCCAAAAAGGTGAGAAAAAAATAAGAGAATGCTTGGGCCCTTAAAAAGAGGTCAAATAAACAGACAGTAACTAAGGCTCTGAAATAAGAGACTCAAAAAAAAAAAACTGACCTACTAACAAAGAAACAAAGGGGGTTAATATATGGTGATCAGACAACTTAAACACACCAGGGGGAGACAAAACAATAACTGCAAACTTCAGAAACAATTTATGGCAAACTACCAAAAAATGTATTCCAAATAAAATACGCTTTATTATCTTAACTCAACCAAAATGACTCAATATAAATCTAAAACCCAGAATACCCATACCCCATCCCCCCCCCCACGGACATATCAAGCAGGGGTAGTGTCCAATATGCCACTCCCCTGTAAGGAGCTCTTCTCCAAGCGCCCCCCCTTTTTTAAGCCCAGCAGGCCTGGATCCCTCCGGGTTGTGGACTCCACACTGGTGAGCTCAAAAGAAGAAACGTTATATACAGAATGGACCATCCAAAAGTAGCTAAAGTGCGCGTGCTAAAGCGCTTCTGTATAAATAAATTAAGTGTGATGTGTGTGAAATGAAGCAAGTTGCAACGTAAGTTATCTGTAAATGAATAAATGGTGCAACAAATTAGGTGTATAAACAAAAGAATAAACTAAACCTAAGGAAAAATATAAGGCATGAGGTTACTGCTCTTAGAGGGTTTGGGCCATGGCTGTGGCCATACACACACCACCACAACACACACACACCACACACACACATATATATTATATTACAATACTAATATATACATATATAACTATATAACGTTTTCATCTTTTTCCCCACAGCTGCTGTGTGGTCAGGAGGAGGTTATCCAGTGTCTGTTGGAGCAAGAAGCTTCATTGCTGGGTGATCGGGTCGTACCGCCATCACATGGCGGCCCCCGCGCCACGCCTGGGCCTTGCGAGCTGCGAGCATCGCCGGGTCCGAGCCCCCGTCCCTCCCCCCGCTGAGGGACCACAGCGGTACACACCGCTGCAAGGGCCTGCTACTATGGGCAGTGTGCATGTTCCTTAAGTCAAAGTCAAAGTCTGCTTTATTGTCAATTTCTTCACATGTCCGACATCGAAAGATCGAAATTGTTTCCTCCATCCACGGTGGAGACAAGACACTAATTTACCATTAGTTCACAGACAGACAGACATGACATTCAAGTAAACAATATAAAAGTAAAAATAAGAAGGCACATACAATGAAGAAAATAGCAGCAAAAGTCTGACGCCGCTGTTTTTATTAGCTTTCTTTTTTCATCGTTCTTATTGAGCGCTCTGATCATATTTCCGCATCCTGCAAACGATTAGGGTTGTTAGGGATGGAAGGATGCATCGTCAGTCAGTAATAGTTGCTGTAAATGTGTAAAATACAACCAAAAAGATCTACTTTTGATTTACTTGTTTGACTTCAGACTTCTTCTTGGTATATTTATTGAAGAGGGTTTTCTCTTTTATTTATTCAATATTTTTAGGGGATTTCTTTAAATTTGATTTTCTATTAATTGTTTTTGATAAGAGGACACGTGTGTTTTCGTGTGTGTGTGTGGTGTGTGTGTGTGTGTGTTGTGTGTGTGT
>NC_045737.1:35856153-35857099 GCF_008692095.1 Etheostoma spectabile | reverse complement strand
GTGTGTGTGTGTGTGTGTGTGTGTGTGTGTGTGTGTGTGTGTGTGTGTGTAGGTCATGAGGGGTGTGTGGAGGTTCTGCTGGAGCAGAAAGGTTGTCGCTGTATTGACGGGAACCCGTTCACCCCGCTGCACTGTGCTGTGTAAGTCACACATGCATTGAATATTATTTATAATTAATGTTTTATTGCTTTTCACTGAAAAATCATTAAAGGAGCAGATAGATTGAAACAGTATGAGGTTCACATTAGTGCTTAGTAATGATTATATTCACTAGTAATTGAAACTGATTCATCATGTAGACTGTGAAGTGTCAGAAGATGGGGAACAATGCCCATCACAACGTTTAGCTGGATTTGTGGGTTGAAGTCCAAAAAAACAAAGATTTGCTGATTGTTTTTTAATTGTTCATTCAGTTCTGGTATATAAAACACGGAAAAAAAGGACAAAAAAAAATCGCCGCTGAAACATTTATCTTTTTCCATCAAGCTTTCAGTGTTTCAGAGTGATATAAATATTGAGATTGTTTGCTCTGAGCATCGTTAACCATCCTCTGGATTTACAGTGAGCAGCAGCATCAGAGTTAACAGCTAAAACACACCGAACACCTGGTGATCTCGTCCGTGATCCGGTTTCTCTTTGAACTCCCAGGGTCAACGATCATGAGCCGTGTGCATCGCTGCTGCTGGAGGCGATGGGCTCGGACATCGCTGGCTGCAAAGACGCCAAGGACAGGTAAGACGGGGGACGTAACGACAGTGAGGACGTTTAGAATAGAATAGAAAGCCTTTGTTGTCATTATACACAAATACACAGTACTTGTGCAACGAGATTAAAGCAATCCCTTTGCAGCGTTGACACAAACAAATATGAGAATATAAGATAACAATTTAAAATATCAAAAATCAAAAATATAAAGTCAAAGATATAAAGTGTAGGTAGTGCAGAG
>NC_045737.1:35853588-35856141 GCF_008692095.1 Etheostoma spectabile | reverse complement strand
GGGGGGGGGGGGGGGGGGGGGGTGCACAGTCCTGAGTCCGGAGAGCAACTGTATACATATATAAATTAGCTTAGAATACACGTTGTGTAAACATAGATAAGTGTTATAAAAGTACTGTACTCAATTACAAATTAAAATACTCAAACTTTATTTCAGTACATCCATTTCATGTAACTTTATACTCTCACTCCACGACGTCTGAGGTAAATATTGTACTATTACTCCACTGCATTTGTCTGACAGCTTAAGTTACTTTTCACGTTATTCTTTCCCTTCCTGTCCAGTGAAAACCACGTATCTCCAGATGTGTTGATGAGGGATGTTTGTGATAAACTGAAGGATGAAGTGTTCTTTAATGTGTTGAGAGAATCCTCCTCCTCCTCCTCAAGCTAAATAGAATTTAAAAAGTCTCTTTCGGATCAGCTGGAAAATGCATCACAAAGCTGAAAACAGCGTTTTCCTGATACCATGAACACTTAAAAAAACTCTTTAGAGATACGTGGTTCTCACAGGACATGATGATCTTATAGAATATGATGCATCGCTGTAGATTGACCTACCCAATCGTAATCTTCTGAACACATTCCTACTGAGAGATCCAGAGAGAGTTGTGTGGAGCTGACAGTCGTAGTTAGCTTTGTAACAACTCATTTAGCAATGACTGTGATGAATGTAACGGATGTTCATAAATATCAAAAGGTTACGCACTAAAGCTTTAGGGATTTTAGTTTTGTGGACGTTAAGTTGTGTTTATGGACTGTTCTCAGCAAGTTTAAGTCTAGACCTAGGGCCCTCTAACAGAAGCTGTTTAAGTCTAGACCTAGGGACCTCTAACAGAAGCTGTTTAAGTCTAGACCTAGGCCCCTGCTACAGAAGCTGTTTAAGTCCTAGACCTAGGGACCTCTAACAAGAAGCTGTTTAAGTTAGACCTAGGGCCCTCTAACGAAGAGCTGTTAAGTCTAGACCTAGGGCCCTCTAACAGAAGCTGTTTAAGTCTGGACCTGGGACCTCTAACAAAGCTGTTTAAGGTCTGACCTAGGCCCTCTAACAGAAGCTGTTTAAGTCTAGACTAGGGCCTCTAACAGAAGCTGTTTAAGTCTAGACCTAGGCCCTCTAACAGAAGCTGTTAAGTCTAGACTCGGACCCTCTAACAGAACTTTTAGCTAGCCTAGGCCTCTAACAGAAGCTGTTTAAGTCTAGACCTAGGCCCTCTAACAGAGCTGTTAGTCTAGACCTAGGGCCCTCTAACAGAACTGTTTTAAGTCTGGACCTGGGACCTCTAACAGCAGCTGTTTAAGTCTAGACCTAGGGCCCTCTAACAGAAGCTGTTTGAGTCTAGACCTAGGCCCTCTAACAGAAGCTGTTTAAAGTCTGGACCTCGGACCTCTAACAGAAGCTGTTTAAGTCTAGACCTAGGGCCCTCTAACAGAAGCTGTTTCAGTCTAACCTAGGGCCCTCTAAGCAAACTGTTTAAGTCTAGACCTAGGGCCCTCTAACAGAAGCTGTTTAAGTCTAGACTAGGACCTCTAACAGAACTGTTAAGTCTAGACCTAGGGCCCTCTAACAGAAGCTGTTTAAGTCTGGACCTCGGGACCTCTAACAGAAGCTGTTTAAGTCTAGACCTAGGGCCCTCTAACAGAAGCTGTTTAAGTCTAGACCTAGGGCCCTCTAACAGAAGCTGTTTAAGTCTAGACCTAGGGACCTCTAACAGAAGCTGTTTAAGTCTAGACCTAGGGCCCTCTAACAGAAGCTGTTTAAGTCTAGACCTAGGGCCCTCTAACAGAAGCTGTTTAAGTCTAGACCTAGGGACCTCTAACAGAAGCTGTTTAAGTCTAGACCTAGGGCCCTCTAACAGAAGCTGTTTAAGTCTAGACCTAGGGACCTCTAACAGAAGCTGTTTAAGTCTAGACCTAGGGCCCTCTAACAGAAGCTGTTTAAGTCTGGACCTCGGGACCTCTAACAGAAGCTGTTTAAGTCTAGACCTAGGGCCCTCTAACAGAAGCTGTTTAAGTCTAGACCTAGGGCCCTCTAACAGAAGCTGTTTAAGTCTAGACCTAGGGACCTCTAACAGAAGCTGTTTAAGTCTAGACCTAGGGCCCTCTAACAGAAGCTGTTTAAGTCTAGACCTAGGGACCTCTAACAGAAGCTGTTTAAGTCTAGACCTAGGGCCCTCTAACAGAAGCTGTTTAAGTCTAGACCTAGGGCCCTCTAACAGAAGCTGTTTAAGTCTAGACCTAGGGCCCTCTAACAGAAGCTGTTTAAGTCTAGACCTAGGGACCTCTAACAGAAGCTGTTTAAGTCTAGACCTAGGGCCCTCTAACAGAAGCTGTTTAAGTCTAGACCCTAGGACCTCTAACGAAACTTTTTAGTCTAGACCTAGGCCCTCTAACAGAAGCTGTTTAAGTCTGGACCTGGACCTCTAACAGAGCTGTTTTAAGTCTAGACCTCGGGACCTCTAACAGAAGCTGTTTAAGTCTAGACCTAGGGCCCTCTAACAGAAGCTGTTTAAGTCTGGACCCAGGGCCCTCTAACAGAAGCTGACCCGAGGAGCGC
>NC_045737.1:35853510-35853578 GCF_008692095.1 Etheostoma spectabile | reverse complement strand
GCCACAATTGCGAAAAGTTAAAATCTCATTAAAGTAAGAGGGGGCCAAGCCATAAATGGCGTTGAAAA
>NC_045737.1:35852305-35853500 GCF_008692095.1 Etheostoma spectabile | reverse complement strand
GAGTTTAAAATCAATTCTAAAACGGACTGGGAGCCAGCAGCAAGAGAACATACACCTATCTATGGCTGTGGGATGTGAACGGGTAACTCAACATGCAGTTCACTTGGAGGATAGCGGAAATAAGAAGACTGATTTAAAATGACAGATGTCTGCGGGATGTGTGGGGGAACTGCCTACCTGCTTTCTCCATGCTGAAGATCTGTATCAGTTACCTTAAAAAACCCCAAAAGAAGCTCAAAATGAGTATTAAGTTAACTCTGGAGTTTTGGTCTGAAGCAGTAAGGTTTTGAATGCAGGAGTTTTCACAGTGTGGTATTAGTACTTTTTCCTTAAGTAAAGTATCTTCCTCTCTCGTGCAGGACTCCTCTTCACGCTGCAGCGTTCTCGGGTCACGTCGACTGCGTCCAGCTGCTCCTGTCCCACGATGCACCTGTCGATACTGTGGACCAATCGGGTCGCGACGCGCTGATGATGGCGGCCGAGAAGGGCCGAGCCGGAGCCCTCGGTACGGAGAGCTTTTACTTCGCTCGTGGCTTCAACACTGCAGTGTGTTGTGGCTCGGGCCCTATGTTGTGACACTGAAATGTACGTCTGTTAAGTTTATGAACGATGGTTCTGGTTATGTCTCGTGCTTCAGAGGTGCTGTTGACCAGCACCAGCGCCAACCTCAGTCTGAGGGACAAAGACGGCAACACCGCCCTGCATCTAGCCTGCAGCAACGTAAGTCTCCAGCCTCCTTATGTAGTTATGGTCTTGATTCCAGTGTCTCTGTGGCTTCAAAAATCAGCAAGTAGGAACGGATATATTGTCTCAGCTCTCTGAATGACCCGACATCGCCTCTTTCCAGGGAAAGGAAGACTGTGTGATGCTGATCCTGGAGAAGCTGTCGGACACGACGCTCATAAACGCCACAAATGCAGCGCTGCAAACGTGAGTATCTAAAACAACTTCCTTACAAAAATAAAGTATGTATAAGGTAAGTTTTCACTCTCGTCACAGTTATCTTTCCGTAGAAAATGTGGGATTCGAGGCGCACAAGAAGTCTTTGTTACTAAATATTGCACCTTGTGTCCGTGTGTCAGTCCTCTCCACCTGGCGGCCCGTAGCGGTCTGAAGAAGGCGGTCCAGGAGCTGCTGTCCCGAGGAGCCAGCGTTCAGACGGTGGATGAGAACGGTAGGGTGAACCTGGTCCCCC
>NC_045737.1:35843331-35852295 GCF_008692095.1 Etheostoma spectabile | reverse complement strand
CCCCAGGTGCTTTATAGGCCCTAGCTGCATGCAGTGGTCATTGGTCAACATGAATGTTTTCATCCTTTCCAGCATGAAGTTGACTAATGAATGATTTAAAACAAAAAAACAATTCCATGTGCGCCGCAAATAAATATCTTTAAAAGGGGGTTCCCACTAGTCATGGAGTTTGTGGAATATTACGGGCATTTAGATGAGATGTTTCAGGATTTTACAAATGACAAACTTCTACACCCCTTCCACCCATTAAAAGAAATGACATGACAAATTCTAATGATTAGAAAAACTTTGTTTTAAATCAGCACTCCTCTTATTTAGCATTGGCATTCTCTAACATTGTTGGACTCATGATAGACACTATAAAATATAATTGATGAAGCAGAACTAAACATATCTTTTTATATTCCACACTTACTTCCTTACAGCCTACATGACCCACTCCGACTGACTCCACACCCTCACACTTTCTGTTTTCCTCACACAGCTCCCTCTGGACTACAACCAAGTAGCAGTAGACTTCCCCAAGACCTGGAAACAAACTTAACTGTGTAAAATAATTCAGGCGGTGGGTCTTTAAGGGGTTAAATTGTTTTCAGTGGACCTGTGCAAAAATTACATCTGATCTCACTAAATTATAAGAGTGTTGAACCTCTGGCTTGAGTGGGAACCCTGATTTAAACTGTACACGAGCTGCTTCCTGCTTTTTATTAGATGCATTCGTTGTGTAGTGAAAGATGTCAGCTGTGGTTGTCTCTGTGTGCTATGTCAGTGTACCCCCTCCACGTCAGTGTACCCCCCCATGTACCCCCTCCATGTACCCCCTCCACGTCATCGTACGCCCCTTCCACGTCTCGTAACCCCCCCATGTACCCCCTCAATGTCCCCCCGCTCAACGGTCACGTTTTTGAATGTCTGCCCCCACAAAAAACAAAAAAAAATCTCACGTCAGCGTACCCCCTCACTTCAGGTACCGGCCCTCAGCTAGGGTGAACCCTCTACGCAGCGTACCCCCTCCATTCAGCGTACCCCCGTCCACTGTCAGCTTTACCCCCTTCACGTCACGTACCCCCTCCACGTCAGCGTACCCCCCCATGTCACCCCCTCCCATTTACCCGTGCTCCTCCAATTCCCGGCCCTCCCCTTCATGCTTACCCCCCCTCCCCTTCAATCGTACCTCCCCTCCCCCTTTACCACCCCCTCCCTGTCCCCAACCACCTCCACTCAATCGTGTACCGCCCTCCACGTCAGCGTTACCCCCGGGGGGGGGGGGGTCCCACGTCCGTTGTACCCCCTCTACTTGACAAAAACCGCGGCCCCCTCCCATCGTCAGCGTACCCCTCCACTTCACGTACCCAGCCTCCACGTCCATGCGTACCCCCCTCCACTTCCGTCGTTTCCCCCCCCATGTACCCCCCTCCCTGTACCACCCTCCGACGGGTCCACGTGTCCCCCTCCCGCGTCAGCATGTCCCCCCTCCCACGTCAGCGTCCCCCCCCGAGCTGCCCCATTTTACCCCCTCCAATTTTCCCCCTCCCCCACGTTTCAGCGTACCCCTCCACGTCAGCGTACGCCCCCATGTACCCTCCCTCCATGTACCGGCCCTCCTCGCTCCACTCACGTACACCCCCTGCCACGTCATCGGACCCCCCACATGAAGACACCCTCCTGTACCCCCTCCACGTCATCGGTACCCCCATTCCCTTCAGCGTACCCCCCCATTTATCCCCTCCATGGAAACCCTCCTCGCACTTCGCGTAGCCCCTACCACGTCATCGTACCCCCCCATTACCACACCAGGCCGTCCGATGTCCTGGTACCGGGTGTCAGGTCTGGCTGAACCCTACTGAAACACTGAGCTTAGAATAAGAAATTATAAAAAAAAAATCTAATTCCGTCCACTCCTAATTTTCTATGCTGCTCCTGTTTTAAAAAAAAGAACTTATGCCTTCCTTGGTAACTAGTCCTCGCCCGTCTACGGATCTCGCTCTCCTCCTACTGTCCCCTTTTCTATCGCTGCCCCCCCCCCTTCGCTCCCCTCTCCCCCCTCCCTCTCTGTCTCTATATCTCAGGTTCCGATTGAACGGCCTGCTCTGCGCTTCAGGCTCTAGACAGAGCGGTGTCTTGTACTGTCTGGCTCTCATTCTGGCTAAACCATGATGGCGCTTTCTGCTCCCCTTGTCTCTCCGACGGGCTAAACCCTAAAAAACCCCAGGCTAAACACCTGCATGAGAGCAACAGACTTGGCCCCAACACAGGGGGGTAAAGGTGCCCCAGTGGGGGGAAAGCAAAAAACCGGGCCCTCGGTTGCCACGGGTCGCTGGCCCCCAGAAACCCCTCCGGACCCTCCAGCGAGGGACCACAGAGAACGACTCTGAGGACTCGGAACAATTTCTGACCCCTCCTAAACACTTCTCTACCCTTGCTACCCGAACTGTGCAGCCTGAACCTTCTCACCCCCCCCCGCCCCCCCAGGACTGATGCAGTGTTTTAGTCTGTAATGCCCTCTTGAGGGAGAAGGGTAGAGACTTGGTTGTGGCACAGCTTTGATGTTTTGCAGCGTCTGTATCTTGTACAGAGTCGCCCTACAGCGCTTTTTCTTAGTGCCCTTTTTCTAAGAATGAGTGGAGCAGCCACCCTGCCCCGGACTCACTACTGCACCCGAGGGAGCTGCTTCACGGAGAAGAACTCCACCTGGACCAGTTCGAGTCTGCATGTTTGTGTTAACTTACACCACGGTTAGTTCTTTCTACTCACGGGTGCTTAAATCCACCCCGACCTCGGTACTTTGGTCTCTGCATGGCATAGCAACTCGTCTCTTAGACTTAATTTGTCTTTAAAAAAGCCATTTGTACAAACGTAAGGAGGCCGTTAAGACAGCTGTGTGTCATTTTAACCTTTTTATGAATTTTTTTTGTCGTCTTGTTGTACCAAATATTTGACTTCCACGCGCAAAATAATTAACGTACTGATGAACAGGTACATAGAGCTTGTTTTAATCGTTGACTGAAGCACAAATTTGGGTTTTGCTATTCGGTTTTGATGGAATGTGAATAATAATAATAATAATAATAATAATAATAATAATAACAATGTGATGTTTAGTAGTTTAAACATTCACCAGAAAAATAGAAAATAACGCACCTGGTACATCTTAATTACCTTAATTGCATCCAAACTTCCCTCATTTGACACAACACAAGAATACTTCTTCAGTATTAATTTATATTTATATATCATATATAACCCCTCTGGGGATAAATGTGGGGTTAAAGATTTACCCCAGTTAGGACCAGAGGGGGATCGAGGTTTAATATTACAGGGCACTGCACCCCCATAACTGCCACTGTGCAGCAACAATTTTTTATAATCTTTTTTTAATTTTTTTTTTTATTGATTGTAAATTCACTTGTTAATAATTTTCATTTTTAACCAGCACATGAAAAGGAGATGCATGTTTTCCCTAATGAGAAAGAGTGCGGAGATAAGAAGTAGATTATTAAAGAGAGATTTGTGTCAAACGTTACTGGATATAGCAACCCCGAGCCTTCGTCAAGTGATCCAACGAACGATCAAATAAGGGAATTGGGATGTACCAACTGACTGAACACGGGGGTGCAGATGTGGATTAAGGCTCCTCGCCTCCTGTAGATCAGGAAAGCCCAGATTCCCCATGAAGACCACATTTTTGGGTCCCGTTCAGTTCATTGTAGTATTTATTATCTATTACACAATGGTACAAATACTGCCAGCACTTAAAATGTAAGATAACACAGGGCCTTGACCACTTTTCTGTCCTTCCGCCCTCCTGTTCGTCCACCGACCAGCTACGTGCCATTGTCTCCAACGTGTCCAGTGCCTTGATGTCGATCCACTTTTTGTTCTGTTCTTACGATGAATACTTTATTAGTTGATTATGATATAAAAAGAAAGAAGAGAATCACCTCACCAAAAATCACTGACCTGTGGTGGTACTGAGCCGTGCAAGGTTGTCCAGGTTTTGAGAGATCTGCCTCAGACGCAAAATCAATCAAGGATCAAGTCTTTTTTGTGCATTTTTGCCTTTTAAATTGACAGAATACAGTCGAGTTGTAAGCACCGCAAACGTGGAAACATGGAGGCAGAAATTATCTCAAAACCTGGCAAATCAAACCAAAACGATTTGCACATTTAGCTAGATGCAGATGTTTTTTTTTTTTCCCCTTTTGGGTAAACCGATTTTTTAATATGTTAACAATAACATGTATGACATGTTTGTGAGGAGTTTGCTTTACGTGAGGGACCATTATCCACCAGACCTTTTTTTGTGAAATGTCTCTCCACTGTCTTCTCTCCTCGGAGGCCGCTGATATACTTTTGTTTTATTGTTAACAACTCCCTCGAGAAGACCAAAAACCATCAACACCTTTGGACTTTCATTCCTAATAAAGTCACAGATGCTGTGATTTGAAAAGAAGACGGGATGAATAATTCCCTAAAACGGATGACCATTGCAGTGTTAGCAAACGTCACTCAAAGAAAATAGTGCATTTATGGGGGACTATTTTTAGTGGCGGATTAATCCACATTTGGTGCTCTAGCGAGTATTTAGGGATCATCGCTGCCATATGGTCATGGCAATGAAGGACCACGTGGCTCATTCATGTGTTTTAGTAGTTTTTAGACAATAATGGAGCTATATGGCAAATATATATGTACACACACACACACACGGGTTTTGATATTTGGTCTTTTCGTGGGCTTTGCGGACAATAAGAATTTCAGAGTATCTCCAGACTTATCCTTTTAAGTTAACTTTAGGTACTGATATGAAATTGAACTGCTTTTGTATATAATGTTGGCGTAAATCTTTGTATGAAAACAAATCTCCATCACAGAGGACTTTTAAATAATGTCTCCATCCTAAAGTTTATTTGCGTTATATTTCCAGACTAAAAGACGTTGTGTATTAATGAGCTTATTTTGAATTGAGAACTCATTTTAGCTGCAGTTAGATTAAAGTAGACGATGGATAAATACACGTTAAGTGTTTTATTTTGTCCCTGAGCTGAAGGTCTGTTGAGACTGAATCTGTCTGCCAGTATTCTTCTTCTTCTTCTTCTTCTTCTTCTTCTACCAGAACACAAGTCTCACCGGTCCTGACGATCGCTGGTCATGTCTGATGATTTCCCACAGTTCCTGCTGCAGTACGACATGCTGAGGGCTGTTTGTCAGCTTCCCGTTGTTTTATAAAAACTGTACAATTACAAAAATCTGTTTGAAGTTACTGTTGTGCCGTTTTTTTTTTCTTTTCCTTCTTTTAGGTGCTTAAAGGGAGGGAACGTGTGGTCAGCATCTATCTCTATATATATAATATATAGATATAGAGAGATATAGATATAGAGATAGATATAGATATATATAGAGATAATACATATAGATAAATAGATAATAGATAGATAGATAGATAGCATATATATAGAGAGATAGATAGAGATAGATAGATAGATAGATAGAAGAGATAGATTGTAGAGAGAGATAAGATATAACTAGATATAGAGAGATAGCTAGAGTAGATGATAATAGAGATAGAGAGATAGATAGATATAGAGAGATAAGAGATAGATAGTAGAGAGTAGAGATATATATATAATGAGAATAGATAGATAGAGATAGATATAGATAGAGAGATAGATAGATAAGATATATGAGAGATATCGATAGTAGATAGAATAGAGAGATAGATAAGTAATTAAATAGTGAAAATGTGAAATTTCTCAGACACCTAAGAACATCTTCAAATTGCAAATTTTGTCTAAAAAAAAATAATTTACACCACTTATAGTCTTGCTTTGCCAGACCTAGCTCCAACGCGCTGTGGAGTATGGGTTGGCTACACCACAGATGCATTCTGGGTTAGGAGGAAAAAGGGTCTGGGTTGTTTGCATTTCTTTAAACCAATCACAACCGTCTTGGGCGGAGCCGGACGCAGCGACGGGGGCTCTGCTAATTGGGCTCAGGAAGGAACTCGTTTTGGTGGAACGGCGCAAAAGAAAACACCACAAACCGGATGTAGTGTCCACAGCAACCCCGTTAGATCAGGGGTCTTCAACAGGGGGTCCGCGACCCCTAGGGGGTCCGGAGGTACTGCATGGGGGTCGCGAAACTTTTGGTTGATTAGACTTTGTTTTTTTATATCCCCCCCCCTGCAATTTTTTCCACTAATTGAAATGTCTTTAAATCCACATTAACATGAATTCAACACACTGTAGTAAACAGATAAATGGAGGCAGAAGATGTCTTTCAGTCATCAATGCACACATGGCACTATAGGACCAGTTTGATATAACACAATGTTATACAATATATATAATTAGGGGGTCCCCGCTCCATCTCGCCATCAGTTTGGGGGTCCTTGGCCTGGAAAACGTTGAAGACCCCTGAGCTAGATAAAGGCCGTCAGCACATTCTTTGTAAATCTTTACAATCCTTCACACAAAGACATGTACTTCCGTTGATCCAGACGACACAAATTATAAAAACGCGGCAAATCTTAACTTGTGAAGCTCAATAAGTGACTTATATTATTAATTGATCATTAAAATGTTATCAATGAAGTTTCAGCACTCTCGTCTGGTCATCCAAACATCGATACTATATATAATGTACATTGAGGTTTAAAAGAGTCTTTGCATCTTATCTGATATTGATCATTTCTGCTTCAATAACACCAACAAAAAACCAAACCGATGCTAGCTTTAACAAATCAGCGTTAATACTCTTTAATAGTGACATAATCTCTGTACATTTACAAACGTTAAATTACACAAACTAGTTTGCTTTATAATCCACAAGACTGAATGTTTTCAGCAGGTCCTCTTGAAGCAGTTTGGCATTAATAAAATTACAAACCCTCCATGAAACACGCGTACGGTTTTCAGAGAAGGGATCACTTAGAACCTGACCATGATGCAATGATGATATAAAAAAGAAAAGAAGAAGAAATCTGATCAAATTGTCCTAATGATGCTGCTCCGCTGGAATGATGCGGTCTACTGGTCCGTCCACCGGCTTCATGCACCACGTCCAGTGTGCTCGTGTTGAGCCCCCAGCCTGAGGGCGGGGGGGGGGGGGGGGGGGGGGGGTACCTGTGCGTTTCCGTGTGTTTCTGCACGCGGACGTGACGCACACGCTGCTCAGCAGTTGATGCCCAGGCCGGTCCAGTGGTCCGGGACCATCAGGAAGTATTTGTCCATGGCCTCACAGAAACGAGCTCTGTACAGCTCGGGAGAGACCACCGTGGGCATCTTCCCTGGTGAGACAAAGACAACGCCAAATGTTCAGAAGCTGCATCGTGTACTCACATTGTTGCCAATATGCTTAAAGTCTCATTCTTAAAGTTTAAATGTTCATATACTTTAATCCCAACGCAACCAAGACGTGTACCGAACGTGAGATTTTAAAGTTGACTATTAGACAAATAGACTAACTTTGTAATAGTTTCCAGAGTACCCGAGGTACTTTCACACTGTAGATTACTACTAGATGTAGCCTGATAATACTGGCACAGCCTATTGTATTTCAAGTGTTTATATTTAATGTGGCACGTAAACTGGAAAGACTGAATGAAGACACATGAGTATGCAGAGTTACAAAGACAGAGTAAAGTTAAGGTGAAAAATAAATAATACTGATAGTATATCACTAACAGTAACCACACAAAAAATATAAAACTAAATAAATAACGAATAATAAAAGGGGAGAGGGGATGTGGTGAAAGCTGCTGGGTGTATGAAGACTGACAGAGTTGGTTAAAATAATCTGGATAAGGCTGCGCCGCCCTGTGGTGTTTATTAGAGTCCTAACTACGGTACCTCGCTCTTCTAATTATATATATATATGTAAATATATATATATAAATATATATATAAATAAATATATATAAATATATATATATATAAAAAATATATAAATAAATATATATATAAATAAATATAAATATATATAAATATATATATAAATAAAAATATAAATATATATATTTAATCAAATATAAATATATGTTTTTATTTATATATATATTTATTTTTATATATATATAAATAAATATATATATATATAAATAAATATATATATATATAAATAAATATATATAAATAAATATATATATAAGTATATATATATAAATAAATATATATATATATATATAAGTAAATATATATATATTCTATATAAAAAAAGGAATATTGGCCGATGTATCGTTATAATTTCTTTTTTAACTTTTATTACTTTTATACTAAACACTTAAACCTAAATTTCACAAGTAGATGAAAACGGGGAAAAATTGTGTAAATGTTCTTTGTGCGTGTTAAAAATAAATAAATAAATAAAATAAAGCGTGTCAACAGGATGCGGAGGAGAGCGTGGACCAGCTCAGGACTCACCTTGACCCCCCAGGATTCCCGTGGACTTGACGACCATCTCCAGTCTCTTGTCCCAGGTAAACGTCCTGATGTAATCTGCAGGAACGAGAAGACAGAAAACTGCTGTAGAAAAGTATGCAGACAAACGCCAGCGTGGCTCCACCCTCTGGCGTACTCCCGCTCAGTTTTCCCTTCCCTTCGGTCCTCCGTCGGGGTTCGTGGTTTAGTGTTTTCTCCAGCCGGGTCTTTGGCGGTTCCGTGAGGGCGGCGGAGAACGATGCGAGCGACGCGGTTGGTCCCGTTGTGGCAACGCTGCCGAATATCCAGAAGTTAAAACTATCTTTGCTGAGTTTTGTGGGAGGCCGTGATGTTGCGAAAAGTTAGATTTCCCAGCTCGCTCCGTAGGTGGTGAAAGAGTTAGCTCTGGCTAATGCTATGAGGCTAAGGCTAGCGGTGCTAAGCTAACGTCACAACCAAACGTTTGTGATTGGTTGGATTAGGATTAAGATTAAGATAAGACTTTCTTCATCCCACAGCGGGGAAATACCTTTGTTACAGCATCATT
>NC_045737.1:35838902-35843321 GCF_008692095.1 Etheostoma spectabile | reverse complement strand
ACAGCAAACAAACAAACAGCAGCCAATGAGCAGAAGGTAGACTGAAGTAACGTGTTTTCAACACTTTTGAAGCTTTTTTTTCAATGTTTTTTGACGTTTTCAACACTACGTGACACTAACTTATTGACTTTAGTTTTACAGTTATTTTTGGAATTTATGGTTAATAAATCTAATTTATAGGAAAGTATAGCCTACCTAACGTTTGAGTTAGAAAAGCAGAAATTTAGTATTTTATACTAAATTCAGGATGGATGTTGATGGATAATCAAGACTGGAATATGTCACTTTTACTCAATACTATTTCACAACACTTCACTTTGTTTACAATGCTATAAAACAAGAATAAGACCCAATTAAATGAAAGTAGAGATTTGTACTTGCCAAAGAGCGTTGGAATCATCATGTTATTTTGTGGATTAAAAACAACATTGATATGGGACAACACTGAGACGACATGAGGCCGACATGATGACGACATGAGGACAACAGGAGGGCGACATGAGGCGACATGAGGACAACCTGATGGACACATGTAGGACAACATGAGACCACATGAGGCGCATGGACAACATAGGACAACAGAGGACACCATGAGGACGACACAGGGCGACATGAGGACGACATGAGAGGACTAGGACCACATGAACAAACACGGGCAACAGAGGGAGCAACAAGAGGACACATGAGGACGACATGAGGCGCACTAGGACGCATGAGGACGACATGAGGACGACATGATGACGACATGAGGACAACATGAGGACCCAAGACAACTGATGACAACATGAGGACGACATGAGGACGACATGAGGACAACATGAAGACAACATGAGACAACAAAAGACAACAGAACAGACAACATGAGGACTAACATGCGGTCACATGAAAAAGCGAAGAATACAGCATGAGGACAACATGGAGGCACATTAGGGACGACATGAGTGCGACATGATGACACAGAGGACAACAGAGGACACCATGAGGCGACGATGAGGAGCAACATTGAGGACACATGAGGACACATGAGGACACATGAGGACGACATTGAGGACGACATGAGAACGACACATAGGCAACATGAGGACAACATGAGACAGACTGAGGACGACATGAGACACATGAGACAACAGAAAAGAGACACATGGACACATAGCACACAGACAAGAACAAGAACAATGAGCAAAACACATGAGACAACTGAGGGCAACATGAAAACAAGATTACACACATGAGGACGCGCATGAGGGCACTTGACGACATGAGGGCGACATGAGGGCTACATAGGGGACATGAGGACTGACATGAGGCGACCTGAGGGCCGACATGAGGGCGACATGAGGGCGACATGATGCGACATAGGCGCATGAGGACGACATGAGACGACATGAGGGGGCGACATGAGGACGACATGAGGACGACATGAGGACGACATCAGGACGCACATGAGGCACAGGAGGACGACATGGGGACACATGAGGACAACATGAGGACACATGAGGACAACATAGGACGACATGAGGACAACATGAAGACAACAGACAACATGAGGACAACATGAGGACAACATGAGGACGACATGAGGACGACATGAGGACGACATGAGGGTTAAACTTCAACAGAGCACCCGCCTTCAAGGAAGTTGACACTTGTCGACGGAGAGTGGCCAGACTCTCCGTCCAAATGAAAAATACATCAAAACACCCAGAACATTAGGTTGAAATTAGCACGCAGGTTCCTCCGCCTCCTCTCACCTATGATCCCGACCACCAGCTGATCGGTGGCGTCGTCGCGCCCCACCAGCAGCGAGTAGTCGATGATGAGGTGGCTGGACAGGAAGTAGGCGTCGCTGTGTATGGCGGCCCGCAGGATGGCCTTACAGTGGGAGCGGATGTACAGCGGGTTGTCGTGGATCAGCTTCAGGAGGTTCTCGTCCAGCAGAACCACCTCACAGCTTTCCTTCCCCGAGTCCGTCTTCACGTTACGGTTCCTCAGCGAGCCTTTGAGGTCAAACACCTGCAGAGGAAGATCACTTCAGAGATCCGTGGTCGTCCCCGGACAAACGTTAGGGATGGAACCGCCTCACGATATGATAATACCATCTGGTTACTGTTCTAGTAACGACTACTCAAAGCACCACTGGGGCCGAGGCTGCCGTACAAGGAGCCACCTGCTCACCAGATACACACTCACACACATACACACACATTCACACACTCATACACACTCACACACACACTCATACACACATACACCCACACCACACACACATTCACACACTAACACTCCACTCCTACCCACACACACCATTACACACACAACACCATTCACACCACACACATTCACATTCACACACACACACATTACTTTCACACACTTTTCACATTCTCACACCACACACACACACACACACACACACAACCACACACACCACACACAACCACCACACCACAACACACAACAACACATCACACAAACCACACCCACACACACACACACACCCCACACACACACCGAAGGCGCCATCGGGGGCAACTCTGGGTTCAGTGTCTTGCTGTAACCTGGCAATTTGGCAATAATCCATATATTGATAGATAATCCTATACTAATAATATAGAATAATACTATATATATAATAATAATAATAATAATAAAAATAATATTAATAATACATCACAATATCGGTAACTAAGACTACAAAGTAGGGCGGCACGATATAAGGAAATTATGTAATTGCGATTATTTTGACTGATATTGCAACTGCGATAGGATTCATGATTTTTGAGGGAATGATCATTTTTGTATTATTTTCATTTTCATTGAAAAATATTAAAATCTAAGCAATGTAATTAATTTCTGTAGTCTGTAGGATTGGATCTCTGCAGCTCCACATTACTTCATTCACAATGCTTTGACACATGTTTTGCATTTAACAAAAACGGGGCCCCACCTGTGATATTGCAGAACTCCATATTGCGATTTCGATAAAATTGCGATTAATTGTTCAGCCTTAATACTAAGTGCCCATGTGTGAATATTTTGAAACCTTGAGAAATGAAGAACAGTGAGACGAGGAGAGACACTCCTGTTGTTATTATTATTATTATTGTTATTTTGTTGTCTTTATACTTTCTTTTTTATCTATTTTTTAATTTCTTTTTTTCTTGCCAAAACTGCTGCTGGAACTATATTTCCTTGCGGGAGTCATCCCAAAGGATCAATAAAGAGAAGTCTACGTCTCAGTCCTGTGTCTGACCAGCAGAGTGAGATTAGATTAATCTGCAGCTGTGACTGTGTGAAAGAGTTATTGTTTCTTTATTAAAACGTCAGTGAACTGTTTTGACCTTAAAACTGGTTTAGCACACCCAGTTTCTCTCTTAGTATAGCAGATAACATGATGTTCTAACCCACTTTTATATAAAACAATGATATTTTAGCCCCCGTTTGTGTTAAACAACTACATACTACACCCGTTACGTAAATCACATGAAAACGTTAAGCGCAGGGTTTCTCTCTTTATTCACTGGAAGTGCAAATAGCAAAGTTCTGCAGAACAAGTTCTTGGTCAATTTTAATGTAAATTTTGCGTCCAGACTTTGGACTGTGGCTGGGGAATCTGTTAATTTCCTCAAATCCCTGGCAGCCATCCCGTTGAAAACCTCTTCCTGTTGAAAACCTCTTCGGCTCGTTAACTCATGTTCACGTTTCCCTCGTTCATGTGTTGAGCGCCACCTCGAGGAGCCATGGCGTAGCGACGCGAGGAACAGGGGAATCTACTCAGAGTGCCTAACGCAGCAGGAATATCAATCCAGAAACATCAGATAGAAAAGGAAAACACTGACAGGGAACATCTTACTGAACTAGGACCGCTTTAACGTGGGAAATGTGTACCACTGCAGTGTTGGACTCGTCTTACCTGAGCCATCTTGCGTCCGTAAAATAGATTTTCCATCACCAGCAGGTCCAGTTTCTTCTCCGTGTTGTTCTGAGAGTTTTTGTAACCGATCCTGTAAACACCGAGGATCTTCGCCAGCGCAGTCGGCCGCTGTGGTGACAACAAGTTATTTAATTAAAAGGCAGACGCCGACTCATTGGGAGTTTAGCTTATTAACAGTATATCTCAGAGTTAGACAAGTCCGTACATACACTACCTGTCAGAAGTTTGGGGTCACTTAGAAATTTCCATTGCCCTCCATTATAGACAGAATCCCAGCTGAGATCAGTTGCATTGTTTTTTTAACCAGGACAGTAATCAGATTACATTATGTGCTGACATAATTGCAAAAGCGTTCTCCAATGTTTTTCAAGTTAGTTTTTTAAAATGATATCAGATTAGTGAACCGGATGTGCCTTTGGATGATTGGAGCAATGGTTGCTGATGATGGGTAATGTAGATATTGCATTAAAGATCAGCCCCCCCAC
>NC_045737.1:35837872-35838892 GCF_008692095.1 Etheostoma spectabile | reverse complement strand
AGATCAGCTGGTATTATGTCTATAATGGAGTGGAATAGGAATTTGTAAGAGACCCCAAACTTTTGACCGGTAGTGTACCTTTGTCCTTTAACTCTGTCTGACGCCCCCAGCATTAGCTTAGCTTAGCACAGATCCTGCAGGTAACCGGCTCCAACTAGCCTACTGCTGCTAATAAGTGATAAAATAACGCCGACGTGTTCCTATTCACATGTTGTGATTTGTATAGTCACAGGGTGTACAAGTAACAAGATCACATGCCATATTCTTCTTCTTATTATTTTAGATTATTTTTAGGGGCATTTTAGGCCTTTAATGACAGGACAGTGAAGGGAGAGAGAGGGGGGGATGACATACAGCAAAGGGCCGCAGGTCGGAGTCAAACCCTGCGTTGAGGAGTAAACCTCCATATACGGGCACCAGGTCTACTGAGCTATCAGTGAGGCTAGTGGTGGGGGCGTCAGACAGAGAGAAGGGTATGTACGGACTGTCTAACTCTGGGCTACACGGTGAATAAGCTGAAGTCCCAATTAGTCGCCGTGTTCCTTTAACCTCAGCTACTGAACCCCAAATAGATTGTGTGTGGTGCCTACTTTCTGCTGCACAGCTCCGGTGATGTAGGTGAAGTAGTGAGGCGCAAAGTCCAGGAAGGACTGGACCTCCAGTCTGGGCATCTGCTTCAGGATGAACCGGTCGTCTGAGACACGACACAGAAGAGGAGATGGTTCCGGTTATTCAAACGTTTTTAAGCGCTAGACCTACACATTTACAGTTTTATGTCTACATAAGTGGCCTGAGGTTTGCGTGTCTCTTTAAGAGAGTGGCAGCGTGTGTTGTGGGGAGTGTGTGGTAGAGCGAGTGAGATGGGATTAGCTTCGGGGCGAGTACCAACTCTAGAGAGGCACAGGGAGAGAGACAAAGTGTCTCCCCTGTGCTTTCTGACCTCGGTGGGAAATCTGTAGCAGGAAATGTTCCCCCTCTCCTTGATTTCATGGTGTTTATGGAGAAGGAGAAACAGGAAAT
>NC_045737.1:35837082-35837850 GCF_008692095.1 Etheostoma spectabile | reverse complement strand
TCATGGTGTTTATGGAGAAGGAGAAACAGGAAATGTTCCCCCTCTCCTTGATTTCATGTGGTTTATGGAGAAGGAGAAACAGGAAATGAGTCGGGGGAAATGTAGTCTATATTCACGACGTTCCACTTCCCAGATTGCTCTGTTGCTGCTGGGAAATTCCTCCGGATTTCACTCATTTCGGAAGGGTATCCGTTGCCTCGGGCTTCCTCTGAGAACGAGGACACCAAAACAAGTTCTTTCTCCTCTTTTTTGAAGAGGTGCCATTGCTCGGTGCGGTGCTTAGCGCCGCCCAAGACAACTGTGATTGGTTTAAAGAAATGCCGATAAACCAGAGCAGCCCGAATGCTGCGGGGACTATGCAGACCTTCCTTAGCAGCACGGAGGAGGAAGGCCTGGCAACGCGAGACTAATGCAACACCACCAAGCCACGGGCGAGCAGACCAGTCACAGATGTTTTGGTCTGCGTTGCCACGACGGTCCGTATCTCCACGTACCTACACTACCGGTCAAAAGTTTGGAGTCACTTAGAAATTTCCATTGCACTCTATGTAGTCAGATAATAACCAGCGCAGTCAGTTTGCAGTTGTTTTTTAACACCAGGGCACACTTCAATCACATTATGTCTTACATAATTGCAAAATCCTTCTCCAATCTCCATCCCGTTAGTTTTTTTTAAATTATAGCAGATTAGTGACAAATGTGCCTTTGGAACATGGTTATGGTGGTGACAATAAGCAATATAGATATTGGATTAAATATCAGCCACCC
>NC_045737.1:35835231-35837072 GCF_008692095.1 Etheostoma spectabile | reverse complement strand
GCTGGTATTCTGTCTATAATGGAGTGGTACGGACATTTTAGAGTGACCCCAAACTTCTAACCGGTAGTGTATGTACAAATTCAACGCAAAGGCATAAATTGGGCTTAACCCTGCACGTTTGTTAAAAGAAATATGTCCCATTACTGAAGCTCCAGCGACTTGGCTGCAATAATCGTGACATTTTCTTTGAGATAGTAAATATAAAACCTTCTGTTGCGTAAAAAACAGCTCCCGACTTCCCGCCGCGAGCCTGCCAGTTGACACAGTGGGACAGCGAGCGGACAAAGTCCTCCTCGGTGCTCTCCATGATCTCCTCACGCATCTTGTGAAACTCCTCGGCGTAGTAGATTCGACAGTAAAACTTGGCGTTGGCATCAGAGAATTCTAGAAAACAACAACATTAAGAGGACTTTTAGGTAATCTCAGTTACATCTAGTCACATTTCTCTAACTCGCACTGGTAGAATGAAACTAAGTTCATTTACTTTTGCACACATTTGAGGTACTTTAACTTTTTTTTTAATGTTACTTTCTAGTGTACTCCACTATATCTCAGACGGAAAAAGTTTATAAAATAGAACTTTGCTATAAATAAAAAGTGTTTACACGTACTGAAACCATTAGTGCATTGGTAGAGGGAAACTATTTCGATGAACGTCATTTTTGAAGCTCAGAAAATGTAAAGGTTTGCTGCTTATCCTTTAATTTATTTTAATTTATTAGTTATATTTTTCAGGTCTAGACTGTTGGTTGGACCAAGCAAACTAAATTCTGAAGGTGTCACTTTGGGAAATCGTGACGACGTTTCTCACATTTGTCAGAACTGTTTCCAAACAACAATCAATGGACTAAGGAGAAAATAATCAGCAGATTAATCCATAATGAAAATAATCATTGCTTAATAGTTTAAAATGAGCTCCAGCTCAACCAAATCCAACAGTAAAATCCTGCTTTTACATTAGTACATTAGTAATAATAATCTAATGACATAATATGTAATAATTTTACAGTCACATGGGACATTTTTATAGTTTTAATACTTTATTTTCCTGATTTAAATTAACATGTTCAATGCAGGAGCTTTACTGTACTTGTAATAGTATATAATAGTGTGGTATTAGTACTTTTACTTAAGTACAGGATCTGAATACTGCATCTGAGGGTAAATAAATGTTAGATGAATACTCACGTAGCTCAACGTGTGGATTCAGGGTCTGTTTCTTCTGTCTGTCGGCCAAGTCTGCGTCCTCTGCACAAAACAGAAGTAAAAGTGAATCGTTTCACTTCTAAATGTTTTAAAACCTTCAGTGAATTAAATTGTTACGTGACCTAAACACGTACTGAGGGGATCCGACTCCATGCTGCTGCGGCTCTGCTGGGATGAGGCCGACTCACTGGGCCTGGCGGGGCTGCTCTTAGCCCGACTCTCCCCGCCACTGAAGAGGGAAAAGAGAAACTACGTCAGGTCTTTGTGCCTGATGAACACCTGGAGCCCTATCTTCATCCGGCTGCAGGACAAAGCCCGACACAAGTGTCTTTGCTAGTTTGAGACCGATGCAGGCCATTTCCCGTCCAGCCCCCACGTCGCTTAAATAGCAAATGCACCTGACCTGTGCGCCCATGTGGGTGCTAGTCTAACAGGGAGGTGGGTTCAGGTGCATTCTGGGTGTATTGCTATCTTGAGGCAGCGGGAAGTCATCGCGCTATTGACCAACAAAAACCTGGTCTAAAGATAATAAACCAGCATTTCATTCTTATTTTAACAGCGCATTAGTAAAATGCGACTAGGCTCACGCACAGCACGCACACGATGCTTGTCTCACACACACACACACACACACA
>NC_045737.1:35835006-35835221 GCF_008692095.1 Etheostoma spectabile | reverse complement strand
ACACACACACACACACACACACACATTGCAATATGAAATAGTATTATGATATAATCTGATTGCGTGCTTTCATTTCACCATCATAATAGCAAGGCGCCATGGTCCAAATGCGCCTGTCTTTTAAAGGGAATGGGAGATGACACTGATTGGTTTATTGCATTTTACTCCCAGAACACACCTATGATTAATGAAGACACTAAGTACAACCCTTTTGA
>NC_045737.1:35816545-35834996 GCF_008692095.1 Etheostoma spectabile | reverse complement strand
ATGCGCCCGGCGCACGGACCCTTTTTTTTGCAGTTAAACTAGCAAAAGTGGATTTGAACACGCCCTAAATACACCTTCACGCCGTGCGCTTCGATCATTAAAATAGGGCCCGTGGTGTTTCTTTATTTCAAATCATCAATAACCAGTTAAAGGTTACTTTAAATAAAACTACAGAAGCCTTGACTTTTATATGACAAAGGCCAAAAAAACGTCTATTTCTTCTTTCTTTGTGTTGTTTTATCCTGGTAATTTACAGCTTATACTCTCTTCAACCGAGGATTTTAACGGCTCTTTGTTGTTTTAGGTGAAGCACTTTGTATGAAGTATATAGAATATAAAATTGTACTCAGGTATATAAAAGTACCTAAAATTTGTACAGTAAGTTAAGCACTTTAGTAAATGTACTTAAGTTTCTTTCCACCACACACTCCTGAGAGATTTAAACGTGTATCTTGTGTACCTGATGACCTGTGGAGTCTCCTCCCCGCCTGTGTTAGACGCCCTGGACAGATCATCCAGCGCTGTTTTATACTCCTTACAGCTGGGGGGCAAGACACGACAAAATAACACCATGTTGAAATAGGACATTCATGAAGCTGCAGAGAGAGAGAGAGAGAGAAAGAGAGAGAGAGAAGAGAGAGAGAGAGATGAGAGAGAGAGAGAGAGACAGAGAGATAGAGAGACAGAGAAAGAGAGAGACCGACAGAGAGAGAGAGACAGAGAGAGAGAGAGAGAGAGAGAGAGAGGAGACAGAGAGAGAGAGAGACAGGAGACAGAGGAGACAGACAGAGAGAGAGAGACAGACAGACAGAGAGAGAGACAGAGACGAGAGAGAGAGACAGCAGACAGAGACAGAAAGAGAGACAGACAGAGAGAGAGAGACAGGAGAGACAGAGAGAGAGAGACAGAGAGAGAGACAGAGAGAGAGAGACAGACAGACAGAGAGAGAGACAGACACAGACAGACAGAGAGAGAGACAGGAGAAGGAGACAAGACAGACAGAGAGGAGAGAGAAGACAGACAGAACAGACAGACAGAGAGAGAGACAGGAGAAGAGACAGCAGCAGAGAGAGAGAGAGAGAGAGAGACGACAGACAGACGACAGAGAGAGAGAGAGAGAGAGACAGAGAGGACGACAGACGACAGAGAGACAGAGAGAGACAGAAGACAGACAGAGAAGAGAGAGAGACAGACAACAGACAGACAGACAGAGAGGAGAGAGAGAGGACAGAGACAGACAGACGACAGACAGACAGAGAACAGACAGACAGAAAGAAGAGAGAGACAGAGAGACAGAGAGAGAGAGAGACAAGAGACAGACAGACAGACAGAGAGAGAGAGAGAGAGACAGAGAGAGAGAGAGAGACAGACAGACAGAGAGAGAGAGAGAGGAGAGAGAGAGAGAGAGAGAGAGGAGGCGGCTGTCACCTGAGAGCGAAGGCTATGATGGAGCTCGGCTCTCTCTCACACACTGCGATGGGAACGCGCTCGTGTTCGTACATCAGGTAGTGTTTGTCCGGGTCACTGAGAACACAGATCACATGACAGTCAGAGACAAACCAGCCCATACTTACATCTTTTTACTGCGTCAGCTGGCTCTTGTGAGTGATAATCGTCATTGTCTTTTGTCGTGTATGTGTAGGTATGTGTACTGATGTGTAGGTATGTGTAGGTATGTGTACTGATGTGTAGGTATGTGTAGGTATGTGTACTGATGTGTAGAAATGTGTAGGTATGTGTAGGTATGTGTAGGTATGTGTAGGTATGTGTAGGTATGTGTAGGTATGTGTAGGTATGTGTAGGTATGTGTAGGTATGTGTAGGAATGTGTAGGAATGTGTAGGAATGTGTAGGTATGTGTAGGTATGTGTAGGTATGTGTAGGTATGTGTAGGTATGTGTAGGTATGTGTAGGATGTGTAGGTATGTGTACGATGTGTAGGTATGTGTAGCTGATGTGTAGGTATGTGTAGGTATGTGTACTGATGTGTAGGTATGTGTAGGTATGTGTAGGTATGTGTAGGAATGTGTAGGTATGTGTAGGTATGTGTAGGTATGTGTAGGTATGGTAGGTATGTGTAGGTATGTGTAGGATGTGTAGGTATGTGTAGGTATGTGTAGGTATGTGTACTGATGTGTAGGTATGTGTAGGTATGTGTACTGATGTGTAGGTATGTGTAGGTATGTGTAGGTATGTGTAGGTATGTGTAGGTATGTGTAGGTATGTGTAGGTATGTGTAGGAATGTGTAGGTATGTGTACTGATGTGCTGTGTATATTTTTGTTTTGTTCATGCTTTTGTTACTTCTGTTAATTGCACTTTGTAAGATGTAGTTTTTAATGGTGCTACACAAATAAAGTTATTATTAAAATATGTCTTGATGATTTAAATTAAGCTCTGTGTCATCAGCTCGACAGTGCACCGGTGTCATGGAGGGAGGCCAAACCCTGTTCATCTCAGCACACTGCCCACACAAAGATGACACAGAGCTGGTTTAAAATCAGCACAGTATCCCTTTAACAACACGTAAGATATTAAATAAAGCATTAATTGTTAAATATCAATACATCAGATAAAGTATAAGCACTAGTATAACAAATGTTTACAAAAACAGCCCTCACCAGATTAAGTAAAAAATGATTTTTTTACATCTTTTCAGTATGGCGAGTATGAACACGATGAGCTACAAAACAATTTGATTAAAGAAGCGTTTAAAAATCAGACTAATGTTCTTTAAACACAAACGACCCTACAAAAGATTTAAATAACCTTATACCTTCCTAGCAAAAAAACATTGTTTATGTTCTGACCAAAGATTAAGTGAATAAGACGAAGAAGAAGAAGATTTTGAGCAAGCGTTCAGTGCCAATTATAATAATAATAATAATACATTTTATTTATAATGCCCTTTACATTTCAAAAGGAAATCTCAAAGTGCTACAGTTAATAGGGAGTTAAAAACAGTTTCCAGAGTACGATAACAATTGACAAGCAATAATAAAACACCATAAAACTCAAATTAAAACAATGACTGGTTAAAAGGCCTTTTGACCTAATAGTGTCTTTAGGCCCTTCTTAAAAGACTCCACAGGTTGTGGGGCCCTCGGGGACTCAATTGTACTTTCTTCACAGTTTTCCAGCACTCAGAGAGACCAGAGCGAGTGAGTCACTTACAACGGGAAGGGGATGGGGCTGTAGCTGTTGCCGGGCAGGAAGTTGGCGAGAATGGCTTTCATGGTGGACTTCTCCTTCACCTGGCTGTCGGTGGAGCCCAGCAGGTGTCCGTCAAACACATCTGACAACAAGCAGAGAAACTGTGCCGATCAGACACATAATCTAAAGGTCCCAACCTTTCTGATCTGAGGTAGCCCAACAAGGCTGTCAGATGAACTCACGTTCCCCGTCAACGATTCTCATGCAGCTCTCTTCCAAATGTTTTACACTATTCTTTTATGTAACAGTGGATATTGTTAATATATAAAGGTTGGTTATGACAAGCAATCGTACTTCTACTACTTAGTGTGAAGCTGAATGTTTCTACAGTTTATCGAGTACCCTGTGTGTCAGTGTGTGAGAGAGAGAGTGTGTGTTTGTTTGTATGTGAGTGTGTGTGTGTGTGGTGTGTTTGTATGTGTGAGAGAGAGTGTGAGTGAGAGAGAGAGAGTGTGTGTGTTTGTATGTGAGTGTGTGTGTGAGAGAGTGTGAGTGAGAGAGGGAGTGTGTGTGTTTGTATGTGAGTGTGTGTGTGAGAGAGTGTGAGTGAGAGAGGGAGTGTGTGTGTTTGTACGTGAGTGTGTGTGTGAGAGAGTGTGAGTGAGAGGGAGAGAGTGTGTGTGTGTAAGAGTAAGTGAGTGAGAGAGAGAGAGAGAGAGAGAGAGGTCTCTCAGAGTGACTGCAGGTCTCTCGGAGTGACTGCAGGTCTCTGGGAGTGACTGCAGGTCTCTCAGAGTGACTGCAGGTCTCTCGGTGTGACTGCAGGTCTCTCAGAGTGACTGCAGGTCTCTCGGAGTGACTGCAGGTCTCTGGGAGTGACTGCAGGTCTCTCCCAGTGACTGCAGGTCTCTCAGAGTGACTGCAGGTCTCTCGGTGTGACTGCAGGTCTCTCGGAGTGACTGCAGGTCTCTCGGAGTGACTGCAGGTCTCTCAGAGTGACTGCAGGTCTCTCGGAGTGACTGCAGGTCTCTGGGAGTGACTGCAGGTCTCTCCCAGTGACTGCAGGTCTCTCAGAGTGACTGCAGGTCTCTCGGAGTGACTGCAGGTCTCCCTGGTAAACTGACTGGGTTAAGATGAGTTCTTCTATGGTGAATGAAAGGCTTCATCCGACCAAGTAGGTTATTGAATCAAATCAAAGCATTGACGTCCATGCTGCTGCCAGTTCTGCTCTTGTTTACCTTTTTCTTCTTCTTCTTCTTCTAGTCTGGTAGCCTTTGCTAATTAGCGCCACCTCTGTCCAGGAGAAGACTGCTACTAGTGCCCACTAGTGACCACCGCGCATGTATGAACAGTTGGGTGCTCCATGACGTCAAACTGGCGCTCGACAGTTCGGGCGGCTGAGTATAACGCGTGCGAGAGGAGGAGGAGAGAGAGAGAGAGAGATGAGAGAAGAGAGAGAGAGAGAGAGAGAGAGAGAGAGAGGAGAGAGAGAGAGAGAGAGAGAGAGAGAGTGAGTGTGTGAGTGTGTGAGTGTGTGTGTGTGTGTGTGTGGGTGGTGTGTGTGTGTGTGTGTGTGTGTGTGTGTGTGGGTGTGTGGTGGTGTGTGTGTGTGTGTGTACCCTCTGGGATGCTGAGGGAGTCCTGCTCAGTGGAGGAGGGAACAGGTGTGAAAGGTTCAGCTCCAGGTTCTCCTGGAGACGACAGCATGGAGGAGTTGGAGGGCATTGGGCAGAGGTGGCGGTCCTCTTTGTCACCATTCTGAACCACAGGTGAGGGGTTACGGGGCGAGGAATCCAGCGCACTCTATTAAATAAATAAATACGTTATAAAATAAAAATAGGCAAGACCAATCCACCCAAAATTACACCTGAATGATCTCCACAAGGAAGCAGGTCTGTTCCAAACAAAAAAGAAGAAGCAGCAGAACAAAACACCAAGATATTTAATTGACCTTAAAGCAAGACAACGCAAAGCATCAAAACCTCACATTTGAGAAGCTGGAATGATCACATTTTTGCCTTTTCGCTTGAAAAATTACAATCAGTTGAACACATTGTTGCAGCTCTAAATTTGGTGACAGATTACCCTTTACCTTATTTTAGGACCATGGAGGATTTGTTTGAGCTGTACTTGTGAATCCTGACGTTCAAGATGTTTTGTAAGTGTAAAAACATTTGGGTTGATGGGCTCAGTGCTTTTCCCTCTGTGTGCTTGAATTTTACAAACTGTAAAAGGTTCAACAGTGGAAACCAAGTTATAGACGATATTGAGTGTTACTTTCAGTTCCTTTTCTCTGACAGTACAGATAAGGACAGAGAGCGTGAGGAGAGATAGAGAGGTTTGACACGCAAAGATCCCTGAATCCAACCAGGATGTTGCGGTTATAGGACACGAGTCTTAGTATTCTGATCAAAGAAAGCGATCCAGCAATTGTCCGCAGGGATTTGTGTGATGTTCAATTGTGTTCTTTAACTCCCCCAATGTAGCGCAAGTAAATCTTATATTTCACAATTATTGTTTTGCGTCAGATCGTTTAAAGATCTCAACGTTTCCGGCAGCACTTGAAGTCAGCTTCATTTCACGGAGAAAGAAAGAAAGAAAGAAAATAGACGCTCTGCCCCCGATCAAAATGAATGGGAAGACCTGCATTTTCGCCAGATTGTCTGATGACTGAGTGTGTGTGTGTGTGTGTGTGTGTGTGTGTGTGTGTGTGTGTGTGTGTGTGAACGCAGCTTTAACCACCTTAGCCACTAGGGCGCCCTGTCCGGTTTACTTTCTCAAATTTGAGGATGTATGGCAGAAACCTGCTTACGAGTATACTGTACATGGCCAAGAACTCGGCTTTCTCCTAGCCGGTAAACACTACTTTTGTCTAATAGTTCGATAACAGAAACCAGGTTCCTTGATTTAATGCCGTGAAAGAAATCCGGTTCCTAGTAAAACACTGACAGTGACCCAATTACCTGACTGAATGTAAATGCAATAAAATGGTGTCACCAACCTTGCTGTCGTCAGCGGCCGTCTGTCTGTGCCTGCCCGGGCTGGGAGGGACGGACAGACGCTTCCTGCCTTTCTCTTGCTGGAACAAGTCCTGCAGCCTGGAAGGGAAAGAAGCGACAGAGTGAGGACTAAAGACGAGTTTAAAAGCCTGGTTTTCCCTTCCAATATATTAAAAAACTGAAATAATGTGACGCCATACAGATCATCTCTTACAGCTTAATTACAGCTTTAAAAAAACATAAGTACTTGAAGAAGAAGGAAGTTCCTGCAACTTGCTGTTACGTTATATATATATATATATATATATATATATATTTTGTGTTTGTGGGTCTTTAATGTCTCAGCTAGCGTTTAACCGAATTAGCTGTTAGCTAAACTAGCCGTTAGCTTTCCGGTGGAGGCTAACAGCAGACCACTACTGTGGAACAGATCGTGCAGTGCCGTAAATCCCTGGTAAATCCTCGCACATCAGGATTATCATCTGCGCTTGCGCTAACATATTGCACATGCGCAGAACGGATCGTGCAGGCAGGACGGATCGTGTACCGACAAAGGAAGTGCTTTTAGCATTCAATAAGATCTGACAGCGTCTTGTCGATTATCCTAACATCCTCATCCCCAAGTCCACTTTACAGAAGTCGTATTGGTGTTTTTTTTTCCTATTAGTTTATTTCTATTTTTTTTATTTAGCTTTCTTTTATCATTTTTTGGTTTACTTTATTTGTCACGGAAATTTGTTGTGCAGCAGTTGCAGTACGCAGTAGGAAAGAGTCCAAATACATGACTGTTGCCGCAGGTTTCACCAAGTAAAATGTAAGACTTTTGAAGACCATTATGAATGAAATTTAAGACTTACTGTATATCACAACATCATTCAAAAAAACTTCCCTTTCCCGAGCCACATCAACCAGCTCCGACTGGGGGATCCCGAGGCGTTCCCAGGCCAGGTTGGAGATATAATCTCTCCACCTAGTCCTGGGTCTTCCCCGAGGCCTCCTCCCAGCTGGACGTGCCTGGATCACCTCCCTAGGGACCCCCCCAGGAGGCATCCTTACCAGATGCCCGGACCACCTCAACTGGCTCCTTTTGATGTGAAGGAGCAGCGGCTCTACTCCGAGCTCCTCTCGGATGACTGAGCTTCTCACCCTATCTCTAAGGGAGACGCCAGCCCCCCTCCTGAGGAAACCAGACCCCCTCCTGAGGAAACCAGACCCCCTCCTGAGGAAACCAGACCCCCTCCTGAGGAAACCAGCCCCCCCTCCGGAGGAAACCAGCCCCCCCTCCTGAGGAAACCCATTTCGGCCGCTTGTACCCAAAGCTGAAGAATAAAATCTGTTTTCTGTCTGTGGTAGGCCTACACTCCGAAAGAATCTCGCAAGAATAACACAAAAGCTGATTGGCTGCAATTTAAGTTGCATGTTGGCCTCATTTGTAGGAGAAATACAGCAAATTATATTTTGAATAACGAAAGAAATTTCTTTTAAAAACACGGAATCAAAAAAAAAAATTAATCTAATTTAGAGGTAGCCTTTCATAGACGTAGGAAAATTAAGACCATTTTAACCCCCCAGAGATACAGGAGTCAATTACAGGTAAGTGTCTTTATTCTTTTTTTCCTGTCATATCCATAAATAAATAACATCCAATAAATTTCATTAAAGGAAGTCGTAAGTGATTCTGACCTGCTGTTCCAGGACTGTAACATCTCACACAGACTCTGCTTCTTCATCACTAGCGACTCCAGAACCACCTGCACCTGCTGAGGAGAATCCAGACTGCAGGCTTGTAGTCGCGCCTGAAGTTTTTCGTTCCAGCTCCGCAGCTCTGCCTCTTCCATCTGCCCACAGTCAAACAGAAACCCCACCATGAGTCTGGAAACACCACTGAACCGAGACACGACACATGTCGACACAAATAAACCCACGTCTTTCTGAGCAAAGAGGTCCTCCATCTTTTCCTCTCGCGTCTTGCTGAAGGTGTCCGTCTTTAGGGAGGTGAGGCGGTCGTCTATGGCCAGGTACACCTGACTCACTCTGAGGAAGGAGCAGACGGAAACAACGGACAACAAAGAATCAAAAACCACTGAATGAGCGGGTTGTAATCCATTAGAATAGATTAATAGCTTAAACTACCTGTGGACTGGGAACAACTGAAACTATTCGTGGACTGAAAAGCCTTTGAATTCAAAGTCTATACATGTTATTTATGTAGAGTTCTGTATTTCTATCCCACTTTCTGTAATTGTTGTATTTTTATATTTCTATTGTTATTTCTCGCCTGAAACTCTCAATTACTAATCTGTCTTATTTTTGTCAAGCGAGCGTAAAACTTCAGTCATTTCAAGTCAGGAACATCTTATTTACAGTGTGTATGCCCAAAATTACAAATGTAAAGCTGCAATGATCAGTTGATTGATTAATTAGCTACTTTGATAATCGCTTAATTTTTGGAAGTCATATTTAAAGCAACAAAAAACAACAACTAAATATTCTCTGGTGGCAGTGCTCTATTGTGATGATTTCCTGTTTTTAATAATAAATAATATCTTTCAGTTCGGGACTGTTGGTCCGACAAAATGAGACACGTTAAGATGATCAATTGACCTTTTTCACAGTGTTAGAGAGAAAATAACAAAAAGAATGGTTAGTTTCAGCCTTAACTCAAAGGGCGTACACTTATAGTCCTCGATACCCTCTCAATATCAAGATATCAACAACTACAGACATATTGCCATGAAACTTCCTGACACATTCATACTCCACAGAGGATGAAACGGTGATGGTCATGTCTTTTCCCCCCCATTGTTTTGCTTTCATTGCTAGCCGATCCTTAATCATACCCTTGACTTGAGACTCCTTGCCATAGTGGCCTACTGTAGCCAGAGGAATCCAGTTTGAGATGAGCAGGTATATATTACTGGCTAAATTAAGCCGTGTCACATCTGTGTCAGTGTATATCAACTGACGTTAGAAACGAGACACGCCAGAGATGTATTTGGGGTTTTGAGAAACTAAATTAAAAGGGGCCCTGTTAAAATAAAAGTACGTTGATTTAAAAAAAAAAAATAGCAGACACAGCAGAGTTTAAAAGATTAATTACAGTAATACCTCGCTGTGCTACTATTTGAAGCCATTCTAAGGTACAGACACCACATGTAGATGATAAGCCTGGCTGTCATCTACAGCTGCATGGCACGAGCAGATTGATGTTCACGTCTATGTGGTCTTTCATCTTATATCATCTATATATGAGCTATATTATTTACTTTAGAGAGAAGTCCTTCAGGTCCTGCTGCAGGTTGGTTTTAGAAGGTCCCAGGTTCCTGATGAAGATCTTGGGACGAGGAAGACAAATCTCCAACAGTCGCACAGAAGTGAAGCTAAGAAGGCGAGAGACGGGAAAACTCTGTGTCAAGACTAATTCAAGAAATCATTGTACACAACATGTGCTCTTCTCCACCTGTGGAAGTATCCAGATCTGTTACTTTAGCTAAAAAGGAAGGTTTTTGACCATATAAATACGTCTTTGGTCTAATTCAGCGGTAGGTGAAGGAAGGATAGAGCGGACCAACCTGAAGGAAGCTACCATCTGGTTGTATGAGAAGTACTGGTGGTAGTCTTTGTGGATGGAGTGTCCGCAGGGCTCCGCATTAGCCCTTCTGGTGTACTGGTGGCCGTAGAAACGGAGCTCCAGGTATTTGGCAAAAGACATGGACCACGAGTCGTTGGACAGCGGCACCACTGGTGTCACCTTAAAATAGGAGGCAGAGATTGAGTGTAACAGAGGGAAGTCTAGCCTGATTATCAGACATCATGTATTCACAATTAAAATAACAAATATAATGTGGTCAGAATGAAGTAATATAAAGACAGACAGAGAATCCTTGTATTGTAATTTGATTTTTTTGAAAAAACGTGTATAAACCCAGCAAGGTATCTGATCAGAAACTCAAAGTTAAGTATCAAAGAACATTATCTTTGGTACTGGGACTGAAACTCCATGGTGAAGTTAAATATTATGTTGTGTTGCTGCTGACCTGTTTGCAGATGCGAC
The DNA here is from genome assembly GCF_008692095.1 of Etheostoma spectabile. NCBI lineage: Eukaryota > Metazoa > Chordata > Actinopteri > Perciformes > Percidae > Etheostoma > Etheostoma spectabile. The sequence continues at coordinate 35,824,792 of NC_045737.1, read as the reverse complement.
ACCAGGAGTAGTTGAGAATTGTGTGCTGATAACCAGGCACGGGGGAGTCCAGCTCCTTTAACACGATCTGCACACAGCCGCTGCCGTGCACAAACCGACGGATGTGGTGCACCATGGGAGTCTCACAGAACATGCTGGGGCACTGGTAGGAAGGCCTGGAGAAAACAAATGCACGCACACGCAGGTAAAGCAAACTTGGAGGCTTACTTGGAATGAACTGAACTAACAGTTGTCAAAGCTACCTATTTACATACATTTCAAAAAAAAGTATAAAAGCCAATAAACATTTTCAAATCTGACTTCACATTTTTTTCTACACATTTGACAATGATTTAACTACAATCTCGGCCCCTAGAGCTCCAAATCAGTCACTGCGTTTCTGAATAAAGCATATGAATGTCATACAAACACATACATTTTAAAGTTATTTTGTCCTACCTAAAACAATATCGCTCCAAGAATACACCGAGCGAGAGGTCGTTCTTGCCGTAGAACTCCATTGTGACAATCCTGTTGAGAAACAACGGGAATAAATACAAATTCATTAAAAAACAAGGAATAAGATTCTTTATTAATGCGCTCCACACGAAGGGGTTTACCATGGGCTGACGCAGGGATTGGGCGCATTGTTGGACTGAGCTGACGAACTGCTGAACAGCACACACAGTCTCTGATGGTTGACGGGGTTCAGACAGTCCAGCTGAGGACGACAAACACAAACGCATCAAAAGTAAGATACAAGTAGAGACACAGAGCCCCGTTAATGAACACAGCTTACTCATGGTTTCCCTCACAAATGAATAACCAGAGATGGGGGATGCTCAAGCCGAGCAGATCTAGTCTGAAACCTGTGCTGGTTTAAAAAGAACACAACCTCCAACTAAGAGGGTCAAAAGGGCAAAAATGCCCCAAGAAATGCCTCTAAAAAAGTGATCGAGGGGCAAATAAATATATGAACATTTACCAGATTAGTAACTAAGTAGTCTAATTTCCTAATTCTACATTAAACCATTTCATTTTTATTTAATTAATTGAATTTAGTAGCTTCTTAGTCTCACACACTCACACAAACAGCGCTGTTACATATAAATGCACCATAAATAGCAATAGTTGGCTTTTTATTTACTCATGTTGCACAATGTGGTGATTACTGTATGCATTTTAATCTGGAAGCCTTTTACATTGAAACACAGCATCTTTATGCACCAATTACTCTTTCCATATCAAATCCGGTCTTTCCTTCAGGACAGTAATTTTCCTAGAATAGTTTTTGTTTTTAAAGTTCCTGTCATAATTTCCAGAAGTCAAGGGTGGTGACTTCTTGAAATTGCTTGTTTTGTCTGAACTGTCCACAATGATATTGAAAATTACACAGATATAAAATATTGTCATTTTTGCTTGATAAATGACTCGTAATTTTCGTTGTGATGAAGCACTTTTTTATGAGTGGGTGTCCCTGTTTTGTTTGCAGGTGAGGCGATACACACTAATGGTTTCACACTACTCAACGGATCTCCAGGTGGCTGTAATGTGACAAGAAACGCAGCAATGCACCAATAACAGCATTAAAGAAGATGACTGCTAGTAATCAAAGATTAATGAATTTCAAATATTTTATAGGGACGGAAACAATATTGTTTTGGTGAGTAACACCGAATGTAAAGATAACTTTTGTTTGTTTATAAGAACAGCATCATTAATGAAAAGTTATCTCAACGCTGCTCACCTTGGGGGTCCAGCTCAAATCATTCAGTTTGCTCGGCTTCTCCTCTTCACTGTCAGCCTTCACTAGCAGCTTCATCTGTGCGTCCACCGCTCTGCTCTGGACACTTACAGGAGCTGCAGCGCTAGGAGCGTTGAAGGGTTCGGAGGCTTCCCTCTGCCGGATACGACCTCCCTTTGCTCTGTAGTCAGCCAGCATCTTGGCCAGATCCTGGCTGCCGTTCAGCTGCTCTATAATGCGGGTGCTGGTAAGACTGTGGGAGGGCAGGACATCGATGAGCTTCGGCTGTGAAGCGCCGTTGGTCTGTCCACTAACCAGAGAGGAGGGGGCAGAGTCTTTGAGCAGCTGTCGTTTTCGGCGTCCGTCCAGTTCCTTGAAGTCCTTGTTTAGGAGAGGAGATAGGTAGACCTGCGGGACAGGGAAAACACAGATGAGCATGGTACAAATAATAAAAACATCTAGGAAACACTGCCTTAATAACGCAGTCCAAAGCTGCAGCAATTCATCTTCTGGGAAATTAAATACTTCCATGTAAATATTTTGCTAACAGATTAATTGTCAGTCAGTTCAAAAGCTAAAAAGCCAAAGATTGCTGTTTCCTACCTATCAAATGTCAAGATTTTCTACTTTCTTGTTTTTTTTTTAAATGATTGTAACATGAATGTCTTTGGGTTTTGTACTGTTGGTCAAACAAAACAACACATTTGAAGACAACCAGCTGGACTCGGAGAACCTGGGATGAACATTTCATTAAAAACTACAACAGCATAGCTAGGTACCTGTTCGGGGAAGTAATCCCTGCTGGGGCAGAGCATGCCAGCAGGCATGAGCAGAAATGGTTCTTTAAATGTGACAAAGGGGGAAATGCACAGGATGATGTCCTTAAGCTCCTGCTTAAAAACAGCAGAGATGGACTTCAGACGGTCATCGGTTGAAGCCACCTGCTCGGCCACAAACATCCCCGTATCGTCCTGCAGAGGGTCTCGGAACAACCGCGGAGTAGTGGTAGTCTCTGAACTTTCCCCGTCATCCATATCATGTGAATCCCCCTTCAATAGGCTTCCCTCTGCCCCCGACTCACCCTCAGATGCTATGAGAGTGCTTGAGCTCATCTCCTCGTCCTTCTCCATGAGGAATGGAGGGGAGACAGGCAGAGGCGGTGAAAGGGTACTGGAAAATGGTGAGGAGGTCTTTGTGTCTGCGATTCCAGTGTCCTCTTCTAGGACAGAGGAATGTAAGTTGGGGTTCGGATCGTCTTGGAGAGTGTCTATATCTCCATTTTTGGATGAAGACTCAGACAGAAACCCTTCCTCCTCAGCTTGTCCTCCAAGTGCAGAGTCTTCAGTTGCCGCCGTTTTCTCCTGACTCTCTCCATTTGTCTCTTTCCCTCTCCTCTTTCCATCCTCCTCATCCACAGAGGCACCCTCCAGCAGGCAGGGGAACGAGGTGCTCTGGGACAAACTGGGCGGCATGGCAAACTCATCCATGAGGAAAGAGATCTCCAGCTGGGAGTGGTATGCCACACACACCATCAGCATGATGATCTCCTTCACCCTGGCCAGCTCGTACTCTGAGGCACCACGCAGTTTGATGGAGCATCCAAGATGAGGAGGACAACCCTCAAAGAACATCAGAGTCTTCACTTCATCTGGAAGGATGGAAGAAGAAAAAACAACCATCAGGATTAGTTCTATAGGGTGTAGTTACAGTATCTCACAGTAGAATTCATTGAGAGAAGGAGGTGTGCTTCCTACTATTGGCCAAGGTGAAGGGCTGCATGTAGAACTTGAGGCAGGTTCCCAGACGAGGTTTGGTGAGGAGCTGGTCCATGGACATCACCAGGTCTCCCTGGGTCATACGACTCACCCTGTCCAAGACTTGCTAAATCGAAGAAGAAGAAAAAGGAAAAGTGATTAACGTTGGCAAAAACACTGTAGCCATGACCTTCGTTTAATGCTGATTATAATTTAATTTATTCTGTTTTACATGCCTCATGTTTGATTAAATCTGTGTTTATTAAAAAACAACTATATGAATGAATGTATGATATGTGAACACGTGTTACCTGTAACCTACATTTTGGAGCAACAGAGGGCAGCGCCGCCATTAAAGCGGAACCAAAATGCATTGTCATTTGGTGCGGTAGATACCGATCGTTTAGGAATCGGAGCCATATTAGCACGATTATATTATATTATTTAAGTGTGTTATGTTGTATAATGACAGAATGAAACCAAAACCAAGAGGAGGCCATGAAACAAAAGGATAGCTAAATGTTAACTGAAAACTTAGAACTCTGTATCAAGAATTAGTTATTATTATTGTTAATTTAATAGTTGTTCCAATACTATACTGACCGATTTGACGTTGATGACCAGTGTGATGCCGTGCTCCAGCAGCATGTCCTGAGCGATACGAGACACCGTCTTCTCCACTAACACCAGGGTAGGACGCACGTCTACTATGCGCTGCACATAGTTCTTCAAAAACTCTCGTTCCTGAGGGAGAGACAAAGAAAAATCATTTCTAAGTGTCAGAAAAGTACAGAAAATGCACAAAGGGTTTACTTTAGTTAGTGATTTACTGACCTGTAGCACAATGGGGTCGATGCAGGAAAACTTGGTCTCCTCCCTGTAAAGATACTCTATGGAGCACTTCAGCAGCAGGATTTTGGGGTTCTTGATGTAGGGGTTCATCTGATTACAGGTCAGACAAATATCAGGATTTCAGTTCAATATCAACACTTCCAACACAAGCTGTTCTATCGGTATTTTAACTAATAAGAACTTGAGCGCACCTTCTTGTGGGCAATGTTCTTGGTGCATACAAAGCCGTTTACCACCGCCGAGTCAAACTTCCTGCCTCCAGAAATCTGAAGCGCAAATGGAGATTAAGTTATGCTTCTGACACCACCTGAAGCAGATGGTCAGCTAATTAAACGTTCCCTATGCACAATTAAATGAACGTGTATAATTTCAAAGAGTGACACTTGACTACAGTTTTGACTGATTTGATGATGGTGTCTGACCTTCTTGATGTGGACCAGCTGCCGGATGTCCATGTCGTCATCGCAGTTGCGAACGTCGGGCCGTACTGTCTGGACCACCTGTCGAACCACGGGTACAATAATGTCCCGCCAGGACAGAGACAAGGACTCGCTGTAGAGCAGCTGCTGCAGCAGCGCCATCATGTGGCCGTGGTTGGCAGAGCTGGACACACGGAGACAGAGCAGCAGATGGTTAGACGAAAAAAAAAAAACAGTGGTTACTCACAGAAACATTTCTCAAGTTACCATCATGTTGAAGGTTTGTTGCTCTGTGGAGACCACATGTTATTTTTGTGTCTCTGCAAACTTCAGGTAGTGTTTTCTTCTTAATGAAGAGAAGTGCTAAATAATCTTGACCTTTTGGCAATTTTAAGGGGGCATTTATACTATTTCTGACATTTTATAGACTAAATAAGTAGGAGAGAAACTACCAAAGCTATCTACTATGATGTATAATCTCACTGGACATTAACAGAGGTATTATCTCCACTCACAGCAGCCTCTCCATGGCCTTCCTCTCTCCGTTCTCCTCTCTGAGCTGATCCAGAGAGCTGTGGTGCCAACCCAGTGGAGTAAACAGCATCTCTTTGGCCTTCTCCTCCACCCGACGGTTGAACAGAGACTCTGCAGTTATGTGAAATCAGGAGGAGCGAGCAGGTTTGCTTAATCAATCAAACTTTATTTGTAAAGCACTTTTCATACAAGGGTCATGCAACACAAAGTGGTTCACATTTTAAAAGCAGAGACAGTAGCTATGTCCCAATTCAGGGGCTGCAACCTCCAAAAGCTGCAGGACATAGCTAATGTCATTCCCATCCTCCTCCACAAACACACGCACGCACGCACGCACGCACGCACGCACGCAGGTAATTAAAGCTTGAGGTGAGGAAACATCATCATGAACCAGCATAAAACAAGCAAAACCCAAACCTTAACTGGTTAGGCAATTCAAAATTTTGTATGAATAAATCAATAAGGAAGTGCAGAGCACCTACCTCTGATGAAGGCATCACTTATAACAATATTCTGTCCTCCATCCTCAGATAAAAGATATTCAGCTGAAAGAGGAGAGCGAGCTTGTTAGAGGTTGTAGACTTTAGTGTATTATACACATCTAATCACTTATTAAAAACAAGTGTGTGAAAAAAGGTGAGAGCGAGACGGACATATTGTGTATGGTAACATTTACCCTTCTGGTCAGCAGCAGAAGGCACGTGTGGATACTTGGACTGTTTCTTGATGTGGAAGTTGACATTGTTTTGCTCCATGTTGAGGTTGATAGAGGCAGCTGAGTCACTGTCCACAACTGACTGGAAACTGCTGACAGATGTTCTCTTGCTGGGGCTGGCAGAGTCTGGACAGAGAGACACATGTCAGTGAGATGCGGCTGGGATTTTAACTCACAGAAAACAAAGCAAAGCTACTTGTACAGAGAGCATCGCTAGGTTTTTACTGAGTCTTGTTAATTGCGGTTTGTTTTGTGTGAATGCGTCGTCAGGATTGGTCCTAAATTTCATTGTGCAATGTTGTGCAATGACATTAAAGTAATTCTATATATTTTTTAAAGCATAAGACATGCGATACATACTGGGCATGGTGTACTCGCTCTCGTCTGCGAGCTGCTCTGTGTCGCTGTCATCAAACTTGATGTCCTTGAACCAGGACGGCTCTGAATGTCCCTCTACGGAGTTCACACTATCGCTGTCTGGAGACGGCGTTTCTGAGAACTCTGTACTCTAGAGACCCAAGAGAGAGATGTCATCAGCATTAGTGATATCTCCTCTCGTGTTATCAGAAGACCCCGTTGAATCAATCAATATCAACACGTGATCTGTTTGAGTATGTTGCGGCAAATACAAAACAATTTGGTGATTTGAAAGGATTCTTTTCCAGTGCGCCCAGTGTTTACACATAAGCCTGCACAATTCAGGGAAATATATGAATTACACATTTTTAGCTTAGAATTTATATCATGATTTTTTCTCACAAAGTTTAATGTTTATTGCACACATACACCATGACAAAACAAATTGGCAGTACCAAACATATATATTAAACATATATATATATTTTATAGCACATAATCTATAGCAGATTGCGCATCACCACAAGCCTGTAAACATAGAGGCTTCAATGAAGAGAAGAGGGAGCATTTCAGCGCATTACTTTTTTTTTTTTTAGTACTGTTTGTAATGCAGTCGGCTCCTAAAATCAAATTAGAATCAAAATCATAAAAAAAAATAAAAGATTAATCTTGCAGGCCTGTTAACGCATCACAAATGTTACCTGGAGCGGGCGGTAGAGAGCATACTCATCCCTGAACAGCTGGTCGTTGTGTGTGACGCAGTCCAACCAGCGACCATCCACCAATGCCTGGCCAATGGCAATGGCCTGTGCCCTGCAACACACAAACATCAGGACGGGAGGGGGTGACAGGAAAAGATAATTTAACTTACACCTGAAGTGCCCATGGCATCTGGAAAGTACGAGAGATATAAAAACATTTGTGATCTTAAATCTGCACGATGTACTATGATTAAGTTCATCTGTAAACAAGAGACAGCATACTTATATCTAACTAACTAACAAAACAACTAAGTAGGAAAGCAACACTTTGGCCAGCACAAGAGACATCTAACTAACTAACTAACTAACTAACTAACTAACTAACTGACTAACTAACTAACTAACTAACTAACTAACTCATTACAAAACTGGGTCAAAGTTTAAAAAGTAGGCCTGATGGACAGGATGAGCCCATATATGATACCATTCTCTGCATAGGAAAAAAACCTTTTGGCCAGCACAAGGCACGTTGGCAGATGATCAATATGTACCAGCAAGAAATCATATTTATTCTGTAATGTTAAAGCAGAAGTTCAGCATTTTGAGAAATAAGCTTGTTTGTTTTTTGGCAGACATTTAGGCAAGAAGATCAATACAAACTTCACATCTCTTTGCTAAATATGAAGCAACGGACTGCAACCGATCGGAGCATAAATTAGCATAAATCAGGAAGTTATTTTATTGTCTCCTTTGGGAGAACGCTTCTTGGAGAAAGGGACCAGACATTAAATAAGAAAACATCCAAAAATCCGTCTAAGATAAAAACAACAACCAGCCAAGAGCAATTCAGCCCACCTAGAGCTACAGAAATTAATTCAGAAATTCAAAGGCATTCATCTTAAAACATACACACTTAAGAACACAAATTACATCCAAAACATGTCACCTTACATGTTTACAAGCGCACACCTGCTGAGTGCCTCCCTACAGTATCTTTCTGTCTATCTTCCAGGAGTTGTCCATTGATTAGTTTAACTGGCACAGGAACAATCGCATCAGCTTAAAGCTCCAGCTTTATCTTTAACACTTTAAAAGCACTTTAAAATACCTTTATTTGATGCCATTTTGCTTACTCAGTCTACCATATAATCATTGACTATTCTTTGTCTGTATTTCTTGTGTGCTTACTTGC
>NC_045737.1:35814618-35816535 GCF_008692095.1 Etheostoma spectabile | reverse complement strand
TTTTGTTTTTTGCTGTTATTGAAAAAAATGCTGCTGCTCTAACAACAAAATTTCCACGTTGTGGGATGAATAAAGTATAATCTATCTATCTATCTATCTAAAAAGAGATATCAATCTTCTCATCTAACTCTTGGCAAGAAAGCGATTTACCATAATTCCACCAAATGTCTAACTATTCCTTTGAATATTCCTTCTAAAGACCATTAACACGACACAGTACAGAAAGTGAGATGCTACCTGGTGGAGATGGTGCCATTCCTTAGCAGCCAGTTGACAAGCTCTTTTCCCACAATGCAGTTGGGGTAGGTCCTCAGCCAGTATCTGTGGTCCTGGAACTCCATCCCTGTGTTGTTGTGGCAGATTTTCTTCCACAAGTCCTTCAGCTGGGAGGAGTCCTGCAGGATGTCAGTAATGGTTAATAATGGAAAAATACATCTATATAATATATACAATAAGTATGTTTTTTTGCCGATTGGAGACAACAAAAACTTGTTTTGAACACAACAACATCAACTTTAAGTTGATTTTGTGAACTTACTAGCACACATCGCTTATTTACACATCCAGCAGTTACAATGCAACTTGATGATGCCTGAGGAAAATGTTTAGCTGCTAAATGCTCCACTGTGTTCACCCGCGAGTCTCTGTGTCTGTCTGCTGTTTGCTGCTGAGCAGGTAGTGTACAGTGGGGTTTTCTGTGGAAACAGCTGCTGCCCAAAATTACACTCCGAGAGCAGTGAGAGTGAACCAAAACCGAGGTGAAAAGTTAAAGCCGGACAGTTAAACATGAGTTGAAACTTTAAAGCTCCATAAAGCCGAAGAAAAGCGGCAGATTCAGCTGATAATTCTCTGTAGGTTCATCACGACAAGGGACCTCTTTCACATTTCACATTTGATATATTGTTATGATAAAAAATATTGGTTATAGACGCTTTGAAAAAAAAGGGGGATGAGAATCAGTGAAAAGGAAAGACCAGCCACCAGTAGGATTTTCCTCTCCTCTTCACTGTGGTCCAGCTTGGTGCCGGTCTTGGTGCCCAGCATGGCTCGGCTGGTTGGCGGGCTGATCGAGCTGTCGTAGGAAGGAACCATGGAGGTCCCAGAGCGGTCCAGGGACAGGTTGGTCACACTGGCAGACCTGTGGATGAGACAAAACAGGGGCCGTTCACACCACAGGTGGGACAAAATATCGATACGGCAATATATAGCTGTCCTTTCTTGTGCCATGCGATAATAATCGGTACACTGGCACCAAATATCAAGGTTTAATTAATGATATAAGGTGCTCTGAATAGATTTCCCTTCTCCCAGTGTGACAACTTTATGGCTTCTCGAGGTGGCGCTCAATATGCGAACGAGGGAAACTTGAACTTAAGTTGAGAAGCCGAACAAGAGGAGGTTCTCTACGGTAAGGCGGACAGCAGTTTGAGAACCCATAGCTGCTCTTTTAGTTCTGTAATTTTAATTTACAGACTAAAAAACATGCTCTGCAGAATTGTGCTTTTTTTTCCAACAATTTGGACTTGCAGTGGATAAAGAACGAAACTACACTGAGGGGTTTTGCAGGCGTTTTGTATTCAAAGTTAGACCGTTATCCTGATGTGTCATTATAGGATTGTCTCGTGATATCATCGGTGTTGTGTTATCTTATTGTGAGCCATTGATCGTGTATCATATCGCGAGGTATCCTGTGATTCCAACCCCTAGTTCACACTGCTGGCTTGACCTAAGTGTACTAAACCACACTGGAGCATATTGTGCTCCACAAGCGAACCCAAAGCAAAGTGAGTGACCTTTTCCTAGCAGGCGATTTGCCGATGTCGTCTTGTAGTGTTGTCAGTCTGGAAGTCAGGCCACTGTTCTGCTGTTCTTGAATCATACTGAGTAAGAGAGAGAGAGAGAGAGAGAGAGAGAGAG
>NC_045737.1:35810490-35814608 GCF_008692095.1 Etheostoma spectabile | reverse complement strand
AGAGAGAGAGAGAGAGAGAGAGACACACACACACCTGAGTAAATACACCTCAACAATATAATACAATCCATTATCCAATACAATACACTTTCTGTGATAATATTCTTTACAGCCCTAGAAAGCTTTTACTTACAGACAGCAAAAGATCAGAAAGATGTGAAAAATGAATTAAACAAACAGCAAGACTCACTTCTTTCTCATCCCAATAGGAGTTTTTCTATGCCAGGAGAGAGAGAGAGAGAGGAAACAGATTGTCTTTGAAGCAGGTTAATAGAGAAAATAAGCCGGAAGCTCACCGATTCAAAACAACAGCAGGAAACAAGCTCAGGGTTATAAAACTCATGAACTTTGTCGTATTAAACAAAGATGTCTTTAAACATTCATTTAACAATAAGCCTGTTGTGTGCATCGTTAATGAATCTTTAAAAAAGGAAATCAACAATTAGTTAAAAAGTAACTTGAAGAGGAAGATTAGACCAGTTTTCATGCTTTGCTAAAGCTTCCAAAATTAGATGTTCCCTCTTTTCTTCTTTAATTAATAATTAGAGACAGTTTTCCACCCAGCACGGTTGGCCTGACAGATCACATGCTGCAAAGCATCCAGCGAGTCTTCTTCATATCTTACTTTATGAGTCCTACTTCATGCTGTTGCAGTTAATTCCTCTCAGTCAGGGCTAACTGATCAAACATGCCAGGCTCTGATTCAGTTTCATGAGTCTTGACCATGCACAGGGTACAGGACATACTGTACAAAGCACACACGCACACGTTGAAAAAAAGCAGAAAATCAAGACAGAAAAAGAGCAAGCACAGATGGACGAGACTGAGAAGAAAAACTAGGGCAGCGTGTTTCCATCATGACATGACAAAATCGTAACAGGACAAAGGAACAAATCGGGACAACAGCAAACGAGATGTGAAAGTTAGGATTTTTGTTGCATGTACACAGGCACCATGATGGGTGGAGGTAGGGCTGGGCCATGAGACCATACACACTATTTCATTTCTATCATGATGTCAAAAAAATGCAGTCAAACTGGGCTAAAGCAAGTTTACCAGAAAACATGCTGTATCGTGATCTGTATCTTTATCCCCATTTGAAATTAACTACTGTATATATCGGGATGGAAGAAGTTAACGCCCAGCCCTAAGTCACATTTATGGTCCCAGGTTAATATAATTTATTTTATGCTACCAACTCTTGCTTCATTACTCTAATTACACATTCAATTTAATTTTACCGTCACTTACACTGCAATATTGTTTCTTATATCATGGCAACCGCACTTTAAAATACCTTTATTTGACGCCATTTTGCTTACTTTCAGTCTGCCATATAATCATTGTCTATTGTTTGCCTGGATTTCTTGTGTGTTTACTTGTTTGTGTGTTTTTGTTTTTTGCTGTTATTGAAGAAAATGCTGCTGCTGTAATAACAAAATGTCCCCGTTGTGGGATGAATAAAGTCTAATCTAATCTAATCTAGGTGGAGGTATTTTACAAGGGTGGAGGAATGAAGAATGAGGAATAAGGCATGAGGGCTTCTTTCTGATTCTATTTGAGGAAAATAAATCTGGTAATCTTTTAACAATTTCATCACCAGGTTTGATTCACAGTCAAACACAATGTAAATATATTACAAACATGTTTGTATGTTTTTTTCTATGTAGGCTAATTTGGCAGCAGTGTGTGTGTGTGTGTTCACCTTTGCCAGGTCAGGTCTTCCTCCAGGAAGATGTTCCTGCTGGCCTTACGTCCACCCACAGGTGTCCGGGGCTCGCTGGGCTCCAACACACTCACAGAGCAGGGCGAGTCCGACAGGGCGCTTAGGTCCTCTCCAATGGAGCCAGAGTCCGCTGAATGAGCGTAGCTTAGCGCTATCTTACGGCAGTATGTGCAGGCCCGAAGGTCTCCTGGGTTCAGAGAAGTCCGAGAGACAAGAAACAACACGGGAAAGGAAGAGTGTTTGAATTGGTTTTCACTCCACAACTAAATGAATCAGTGATGTTATGATACACTTATAACTTATAAGAGGCCAGGGCCTTTAATTACCTTAACTGAAGAGGGTACCAGGACTTTATATTAGGCTTTTATTGTGAAACATTTGCAGGGTCGTATTACGGAAATATTCAGTGACACGCGTAGGGTTGTGGCCAGAAGTGATCCAGCTATTACCAAAGATAAGCAACAACTCGCAAAATGTAATATATATTATGACATATAATACATACATATAATTTTTTGTATATGTTTATAAGGTTAATACAAAAAAACACCTAAACATGGGGGGATGGGGGAGCTTGTTGCCTCCATTTTAAAAGGATTAGACGTCTAGCCATGAGTGTGGAAAATGCTATGATCACATCGGCATTATCTGGTAGATGAGCCTGAGATTTTCCTGGTGTTACGCCAAAGTCGGCACAGACTGGGTCGGGTAGAACGGGGCAATATATCGACTGCATTAGTGAAGTGGGCCCTGTGCACAACCTTCAACTGTATTAAGCCATGTTTAGCGGCTGTGGAAGAAGTGTGTATCAGGTCCAAAATGGAGTCCCATTGGCTATCTGTTTAAACTACTCCAAGATTGGAGTCCCGGGCTTCTTTTAAGTGTTCAGTGAGGTATGGGCTGATATTGTTGATGAGATCATAAATCCGCCAGATAAATCCTTTACCGATGAAGTTTCAATGCAAGGATATCATCAGTATGTGATTGGGTGGGTTTATCTGGGAATGAACCAAATGTCTTTTTTTGTAAAGCTCCTGACCAACAAATAACAGAAAAAAAATGGCTCTTAGGTAAGTCATAAAATTCAGATAATTGGGAAAAACGCGCAAATGTACCTTCTATGTATGCATTATGAATGGCTCTAATCCATTTGTTGATTCATAGTAGGAATGAAGGATCTGGGCAGGAGGGAGGAAACATGTGATTAGACCTCATAGGGGGTAGGACAGAGGTTCCTTGCAGCCCAAAGTGTTTCCTAAATTGAACCCTTATGCGTACCGAGTGGTTAACTATGATGTTTTGACGTTTCCGCTTTGGAGGGGCAGAGTTGCAAAGACCACTGAACTCAGATTGTCTCGGGATGATGAAATTCCACTTGCACCCAGTCAGCCTTTTCTCATTTTTATACTTTTACTTACAGTAAACGCGTGTTCGTTCCACGGTAATGTTTAAATCCAAACCCCAATGTTTTTCCTAAACTTAACTAGTCGTAGCCATATAATAACGCACACTTTTTCTTGACTAAACGCCATAGCGCTCGCTCTTCTTGCCCAACCCTAGCACGGTTTAATACAGTACACTTCAAATGTAGCTGCTGCCATCTTGTGACACGTTTGTTTCTACAAAATACCATTTGTCTCCGACATTAAAGGGTTGAATAGCATGTTTATATTGCTGAACTTATTATATCAAAGCAATGAAAATGTACATTATATGGAAAGCACCTTGTTTTGTGTGATTGAGACCCGGCTTTTAATTGAGAAATACAGCAACTCATGTTGAGTGTGTCACTTACCCGTATAGCCCATGAACTTTCCGGGGATCTCCTGGTTGCAGCAGCGGCTGCAGAAGATCTGGCCACACAGTCGGCAGTGGTGGCGGCGGCGGAAGGTTGTGAACTTCTCATTGCAGTCGTAGCACTCTTTACACTGGCTGTCTGGCATCCAGTACTGCTTCAGATCGCTGTCCTGAAGGAACAGAAACCACAGCACGCTGCTTCCATCCACAAAGCCAAACTGCACAGGTTCAGCTTATGGCAAGGCTTTTCAAATTGCCACGGCACGGAATCCAAATATCTTAAATGTGCTTGGCAAAAGTGGGTTTACTGCTGTGTTGGTTCATTTACTATACAATACATTTAAGATATATCGAGATGTACAAATGTAGCAAAAGAAAAGTGTTTGTAAAGGTTGAGATCAGATGTGAATACCTGGCTCTTTCCCTCCATTATTTCCTTCAGCCTCTTCAGTGCAGTGCGAAGTTGCACAGCTGTGCGAGGGTCATGGTTGCTTAGAGGCGTATCTGATTTCCTGCTGCCGTCTAAAATCATGCATGTAGACAAAAACACACACACACACACACACACACACACACACACACACACACACACACA
>NC_045737.1:35802333-35810468 GCF_008692095.1 Etheostoma spectabile | reverse complement strand
ACACACACACACACACACACACACACACACACACACACACACACACACAGAGAAAAAGGTTATTTATGTATTCTTTACAATCTAGCTTGCTGCATTGTCAAATTTGCCTCTTTTCTTTAAATATCTATTGAATACACAGCCATAAGAATGAAATTCCTCTTCATCACAGTGCATTTAACCATGACATCTAAGAGTGACAAACACATTTGACAATGCACTTCAACACCTTATAAAACACTTTTATAAAAAGTTGCAAATGTGTATAAAATAACACATGATGCAATTAATGAAAAGAACAAGAAACCAAAAACATGTTGAATATAAATGTTAGCTTTTAAAGTCATTCACGACAAACATCATTCCAATTGTTATTATTAGTAGGCTACCTGAGTGGAAAACATTAGGGCAAACCATAGACTAATAGAAAGCGCTTTATTGAAAATGCAAATCTCAAAACACGCGCACACACTCGCATGCACTCAGACACACAAAACAGTTTGTGTAAGGCCACTCAGTCAGGCCGAGTTGTTAAAGTCAAGCTAAAAGCATCTTTAGTAAAAACAACAGTGCAGAAGACCCCTCACCTGGCCAATCCACTGTAATCAGAAAAGACACGAGAACGGATGTTACAGCCTGTACATTCACTCATCTTTCTGATGACAAAACCTGTTTCAAGCATCATATTTCATTTGTTTCAAGTCTGCGCTTTTCTTTAGCAGATTCCTCTGGAAAGGAAAACATGAAATGCAAACAGAACGTGTTCTGTTTATGTGGATAAATACTGATATTAAAATTACAACAATTACAACAAACAACTAACCCTAGAATGAAAAAAATCAGAAAACACTGACTGCAAGAAAAATAAAAAAACAATGTGGCACACTCCTCTTTTAACAAAATAATGACAAACACCACAGAGTCCGGAATTCACTTTTTAAACATTTGAAAACCCACTTGTTTCTCCACTCATCAGTATATTGGTGTTGGATATGATTTACACATGTCAGCCCTGCTAATAATCGCCATATCGCTCTTTATACGTAGGCTCTAATATTTACAAAATTACAACTGAAGCAATTAAACAAAACAGAGAAAAACACCAAATAATCTATGTCTAAATAAGTGATGACAAAAAGCCCATGTAACCAACTCACAACAAATAATCCGTGCTAGATCTTGAAGTTTCTTTAGCTTTAAGAGTGCATGAGGTAACTGAGCTTTAATCGACGACATTGTCCATGATGTTGTCAGTGGCCTCTGATTAGTTCAGCCATTACAAGACAGGGGCTTTTAATCAACTCACAATGGGTTTCAAATTACAGATAATACATATCAGGTTGCATAAGAATTGCCAAAGCCAGATGGAATAAGACAAATGTCCTGGAAGATGTATCTTCTTGTTTAATCTGCCAGTGAAAGAAAAGCAGCACATGCTGCACATCAACAGGAACATTTCACATACTTCCAAAGTAAAACTACGATGTCATTCATTTAATCGCCAAGATATTTAGACCTGACTTTATGTTGATGAGATGCATTGAAGTTTAATTTAAAAGCCGCAAAGATTCTGCAAAATCTCTACTTTTGGATCTTACACCGACAGCTAGAAAAATAGTGTGAAGCCCTGAAGAGATGCTCGCAAACCTGTTTCTGACTCAAGACAACTTTTCTATGATCAATAACACACAAATCTCAAATAGCAACATCTGTGTGTGTTGTGTGTGTGTGTGTGTGTGTGTGTGTGTGTCTTACCGGAGGCAGTGGAGGTACGTCGGAGGTGGTCTGGGTGCGTTTCCGGTGGCGCCTGGAACTGTAGAGGGAGTGGGTCGGACTGGAGGACCAGCCTCTCTGATTGTGGAGAAGGGGACGGCGCATCTGGCTTCTTGCAGATGTTGAGGGAGGACGTCCCTCTCTACACACAAAACACACACACACACACACACACACACACACACACACACACACACCACACACACACACACACACACACACACACACACACACACACACACACACACACACACAACACACACACAGATTAGAGTAAGAGAAGAAACAAATGTGTCAAGCCAGAAAAAAAAAAAAAAAAGACTCAACAAATTAAAGTTAATGTGATCTGCATTCACATTATAATCAACTTCCTTTAATTCCTTTTTTGGTAGCGTCCATAGTCAGCTCAGTACTTCTGAGGCTGGCACTTATTTGTTAACGGGCGTTTGTGAGATATCGTATTCCCAGGAATGGGACGGACAGACAACCTGAAAACATAATGCCTCATAAACAATCAACTGAGTGTTTAGCTGTGGCTAGTTGTTTCCGCTGCTGATTTGTTTCACTGTTTTTTAACTTCGATAAACCCATCATCCTTCCAAAAGATAATAAGTAATTAAAATAATAAATAAATAAAGTAATAAATATTCGGGATTATGATTTTTTTTTCTTCCATAATCAAGCAGCCCTAACATAAAGTCAGTTTATAAATACATTTAAACATGATATAATAGAGTGTGTGGGGCCCGCGCTGCCACAGTGTTGTTCAGAGAGCAGGACTTCAGACCAGCGTCATGTGGCAGGCACTTCCATTCACATGACCTCACAAGACTGGTTAATAACTTCTGTAAACTGCTGCAAAACACTGTTCAGGATAGGTTTCTTCATATGCTGTAATGTTTGATGTGTTATTGTCTTACAGATTAATCCGAATCAGTCTTAACAACCAAGTTGGTGTAACAACCCCCGCAGGGAATTGGACTTTAGCTTGTTGGAGCTTTTAAAGTACAAAGAAACATACGGCTAAAAGCAAGGACAACGAAGCTGAACGCGGTAAATATAAACATGCATATTGGGCTTTTGATACTGTGAATAAAAGGTCACAATGTAATACGAAATAAAGATTTAAATAGATTGATTAGTTGTCTATAAAATGTTTTCCCAAAGCCGAAGATGACGTCCTCAAATGTCTTGTTATGTCCACAACTCAAACCTACTGTGTCCAACATATATGTCCCAGAGGAGAGAAGAAACAAGAAAATATTCACATTTACGAAACTGGAACTAGAGATTTTTTTTTATTTTTTTTAATTGCTTGTCAAACTAAGTTAGCGATTAACTTAATAGTAGACGACAAGTCTCGGATCGATAACTTGATGTAGATGCTTGTAGGCGTGCGTCCCTGACCTTTGTTGTTGAAACGAAACAGGTTGACGAAGGAGCTGTACGCGGAGCGGAGGGGGGGCTCATCCTGCTCCGGGGTCAGCGGCTTGAAGTGGGTCAAGTGGGACGGGCTGGTGGGCGAGAGGACCGGCGGCTCCACGCTCCAGTCTGCTGAGGACGAAGACGAGGATTGGTCATCAGCAGCCATGTCACTGCTCGTCCTGCTAGAGATGCAAAACAATGTAGACTTTAAGCATGTAGAACTGATCAACTTTATTTACTTGGTGTAAGGACTCTTAAACCCTCGTGTTGTCCTCCCGTTAACCGTCAACTTGTCCTTCCAAGCCAAAATTGAAAATGAATTTTTTTTTTTTTGTGCTTTTCCAATGTTTTTGCCGTTTTTTCTGCTTTATTTGTCACTTTTTCCATGGTTTTGGCGCTTTATAAAAAAAAAACCTGAGCTGGTTTAATGATAGATTTCACACTTATTCTTGGAATTCATGGTCAACAAACCTCATTTATATCAAATATAAATAATATATATATACGTTTTTCTGTTAAAAAGGATGAAGTTGTGAAGTATTTTGACTACTAGTTAAGATCAGAGGATGTTGAGTGGATCTCAGATGGGTAGACGTCAAAGTTTAGTCCGGATACTGGTTTGAAACCATTAAATAAAAAGAATTCAAATGCTATAAGATTATTAAAACACCCAACAAATTCAATGAGAGTAATCATTAATGTTACCTGAAGAACGTTGTATGGAATCATCCATGTTGTTTTTGGGGAATTTGGTAGAAAGAAATCCATATTTCCAATATAAAACACTGTGAAAGGGGTCAATTTGAACCAAGGACAACACGAGGGTTAATGAAATAGTGACAGTGATGATTAGGTCTTAGGGCAGTTATAGTAAAAAGTAATATAAACAACTGCTGTGTTTTCTTTATGCTGATTTTCACATCAGCATAAAGTTTCTTTTATCTACCCTGCTTTACAAACTTCTTTAGGCTCAGGCTCAGAACCAAGTCTATGTATTTTCCGATTTCTTTCCCTTTCTTTGTGTTGGAAATTTAAATTTGGCGGATTTCTGAGGACTATGGTTAACTGCTTCTCAGATATCCCCGATAGCTACGTCGAGTAGCCAGACCCTCCTTCAGCGCGCTTTGGAGGAGGGTCTGGCAAAGCAAGACTAGCTGAAGCCAAATAAACGTGAAATAAACTTCAGCATTAAAAATTACCAACCCACGTTTTAGACCCAGATATGGTTACAATAAAGGTGATGTAAGATTGCATTTCCTTTTAATTGAAAACAACATTTTTTGAGGGAGGACTACTGAACCCCCAGCACCAAATATTTAGATTAGATTAGATTAAATTAGATTAGAGTCAACTTTATTGTCATTACACAGGTACAAGGCAACGAAATGCAGCTTGGGTCTAACCAGAAGTGCAATAGCAGTAAGTGCAGGATATATACATGGTTCATAAGTGAGGACATGGATATGTACTGAATAAATATGAGATATACTATATAAAAGAGTTTTACAGATGGGTTTGTCCTATGAAATAAAATATAATAACAAGTATTGTGAGTAAGATTTACAGCTGGATAGTACGAATCTATATAAGGGGATATACTATAAGTAGAAAATTACAGATATGTGCAAATAACATAATATACTAATGGTTTACAGAGTTTACAGGTGAGTATGTACTATGAATATATATATATATATATATATATCTTAGATAACACACACACACACAGGCGGCTATTATTATAGACAGAATTTTTACAGATAGATATAATAAGTTAGGCTAAAATGAGCAGTATAACAATATGTGCACTTAACTAAGTGTCCACAAACCGAGGAAAACACTGCATACTCACTGTGGTTATGCTAAATTAGAGCAGTTTTTTTATTTGTTTCTAGCAACTAATGAATCATTTCATGACTCTGATAATCAACTTGTTCTGTCATTGGTTGAAAGGGGAATCAGAGAACTACGTACATGTGTATCATTATCAGCGCTGTCAAAAAGCAGTGAGGAAAGCACTCGGCCCTCTTGTAGCCTGTGAACTACTGATCTGACTGTGTGTTATAAACCAGCCTCAACATAACTGTGTACTTACTGACTTGCTTACTAAAATGTCCTGTACAACACCGTGCACACAAACACAGGAAAGTGGAAATGTGAAGAAATAAACAGCAGTTGCAAACGGGTGAATGACCTCAAAAGAAATGCAATTGTGTGAAACTAAACCATGTGATACAATACCACAACTTGAGGAAGTCAACGTTTCAGTGTAACACTTTTATTTAGTTTCAAATATTAACAACCTTTCTAAAATATCACAGGACGGATTTACAAGAGATCTGATTCTGGTTTCTTATTCTCAGGATATCGTGAAACATCTGATGTCTGTTGATGTGCGTTTCATCTTTTGTACTACATGTGGGAGTGTTGTCTAACTTTGTGCATCCTTTTCTTTTTGTTTGAGCGGAGCTGTTCATGAACGCCAAATAAATTTCAATGTAAACTGATGATAAATTTGTATTATGTTTATTTAATTTATTTATATTAGCAGTTTGAGCATTATGAGATTTTTTCTGTGCTTCTGAAATTTCTGTTTGTGTTTTCCCTCAAGAGGAAAAAGATTGTAGTTAGACTTTTATTATTAACTATCTACTAATAGATAGTTATTCCTAACTATCTAGTGTTGGATCCCTGCATTGCGGTGGTGGAATTTAACTAAAGTAAATTTACTCAGCTACTGTATTTAAGCACACAATTTGAGGTACTTTTACTTGAGTATTTTCTTTCCATGCTACTTTATATATTTTATATTTCTACTCCACTTCATTGCAGAGGGAAATATTGTACTTATATTCCACTACTATGTATTTAACAGCTTTAGTTACTTCACGAATGAAAACATCTGCATTCAAATCAACTGAAGAGCTTATAAAATAAGATGTTTTGTTAAAAATTAAACTACTGCTGTACCTAACAACACATACAAGAAGAGCTAAAACGATTAGTTGATTAAATATTGGACAGAAAATGAATTACAGCTATTTTTTATGAACATATATTTCAGGGTTCCAGCTTGAAAAATGTGAGGACTTTGTTGATTTTTCATGTCATTGAATTCAGTAACAATAACTCAAGTTGTAACACAGTTTTCACAGTGTGACTATTAATAATAATAGTAATAATACTTTTCCCCAGCCCTGCTGGATTGTCATACAGATGAAGTTGAAATCAGGATGTGAACGGGTGATTCTAATCAGTCTCTGTTACACCCTGACGACATTCCTCGTTCGTTTAACGACGTTACTACCAATGTAAATACACGGGAACAGCCTTAAAATCTACTCTACACTTACCCTTTGAAGAACGCTACAGACTCTGAGTTTGCAATGCATGCCATTTCAGATCATATGAAAAGGGAAAACAGTGGGGGATAAAGCAGAAGTCGCAGCATCACATTCTCCAACTCATCATGTGATCACAACAGGAGGCCGCAGGATGGTTTAGGACCTGTAGCCCTCCGCCTTCTCAGACAGGATATCATATCACTAATATAATGCACACACGCGATAATGTCCACTATCACCTGGATGTGCTGATAGTCTGCAGACAGATTACGACCGCCAAAGAAGCTGTACTTTAATCAGCTGTCTACTTTACCCAGCAACAGCCTAGTTGTAGCTTCAGCTATAGCGACTTTAATTACATTTTGTAAAATGTAGTTTTAGGTGTCATTGTGTTTGTAATATGCGACATTTACAACCCCATTCAGCAGCAACTACCGTTAAAACACATAATAAATAATATAGAGTTAGGTTGGCTAACGTTAGCCACCTAGCTTCATGAATTACAGTAGTGTTGTTGTATTTTCTTCCCTAGGATGGTGAAGGCATGTCCCGCCCTAGTATGCCCCTGAATGGCTTACCCTGACATCCCCTAACCAATCCCGTCCAGTGTGTGTAAACCTAACCAATCAAACCAGAGCAGGTAGCGACTACTATCCAATCACAGGGAGATGAGGGCGGGTCATACTATCGCCGTCCTGGGAACTAGCCTAGCTGCATTTAGCCAAGCTAGCTAATGTTAGCCTCGTATGCTAATTAGCCGGTAGGGTACAACACCCTCCTTCCTGGAACAGTTGACGCAGGAAACTTAACGGAATTAAAGTAAAAAGAAATGCGAATTACCCGTTAAGCTGTATTAATGTGACATCAATGCAGGAAGCGGTCCAACCTCGGAGACATCTGTAAAACACCTGAAAGAAGCCGCGACACCGACAGCCCTGACCAATGGAGACCCGCACTGTTGTGATCCATAAAGCAGAAGAACAGCACCCAGAACTATCGATTGAAAACATGAAGGGCAGCTTGCATCCTCCACTGTTGCACTGCTGCCATCTCCTGGGGTTAGTCAACTAGTGCAGTGTCAGGGTGACATGTTTACCTCATCAGTTATCACTTATTACCCTCAGTGTCAGGGTGACATGTTTACCTCATCAGTTATCACTTATTACCCTCAGTGTCAGGGTGACATGTTTACCTCATCAGTTATAACTTATTACCCTCAGTGTCAGGGTGACATGTTTACCTCATCAGTTATCACTTATTACCCTCAGTGTCAGGGTGACATGTTTACCTCATCAGTTATCACTTATTACCCTCAGTGTCAGGGTGACATGTTTACCTCATCAGTTATCACTTTTACCTTCCCCAGTGTCAGGTGACATGTTTACCTCATCAGTTATAATATTTACCCTCAGTGTCAGGGTGACATGTTTACCTATCAGTTATCATATTACCCTCAGTGGTCAGGGTGACAGTTACCTCATCAGTTATCACTTATTACCTCAGTGTCACGGTGACATGTTTACCTCATCAGTTATCACTTATTACCCTCAGTGTCAGGGTGACATGTTTACCTCATCAGTTATCAATTATTTACCC
>NC_045737.1:35800935-35801040 GCF_008692095.1 Etheostoma spectabile | reverse complement strand
GTGTCAGGGTGACATGTTTACCTCATCAGTTATCACTTATTACCCTCAGTGTCAGGGTTCAATTCTGGTCAATAACCCAGTAACAATCTCACTTATTATTAATTA
>NC_045737.1:35800841-35800925 GCF_008692095.1 Etheostoma spectabile | reverse complement strand
ATTCTCATATCTCTCTTATTATTTATTATTTACTCTTTACTCATCATTCCCATTCTCATATCTCTCTTATTATTTATTATTTAC
>NC_045737.1:35794153-35800816 GCF_008692095.1 Etheostoma spectabile | reverse complement strand
ATCACACTAATCTTACACACACATGACAGCTCTAAACAGAAACATCTGAGGTGAGTTACGAAGGTGCAATCAAATGATTTAAATATGGAGCATAGTGTCGAGGATCCTGTGATAAATAGTATTATGTTTATATTACACTATGAACAGTAATTAACATTATGGACAGCTCTGAATAAAATGGAACGATGAATGAATAACAAATAAGAGAGATGTGTAATGGGACTGAACTAATAGTATAGCAATAATAAGTTAGTAGTATGATCATGATAAAAATAGTAAATACTAAATCATAAGAGATGAGAATGGGAATGATGGTAAAAGAGTAAATCTACGAGAGATATGAACTGGGAATGATTAGACAGAGAATCATATAATCGAGAGATATGAAAGGGATGAGGATAAATCAAAATAATAAATAATAGAGAATATGGAAATGGAAATGATGAGTACATATAAATAATAAGAGAGGATATGAGAATGGGAATGTTTGGGGGGAGTAAATAAGATACTAAAGAGTAGGAGAAGGAAGATGAGTACATAATAATTAATAAGAAGATATTAGAATAGAGGCAATGATGAGTACAGAGTAAAGATACAATAAAGAGAATATGGAGAATGGGATGGAGGTAAATATAAATAATAGAGAGCTATGAAGAATGGAATGATGAGTAAAAGTACATAATAAATAATCGAAGATATGAGAAGGGGAATGATGAGTAAAGAGTAAATATAAATAATAAGAGAGATATGAGAATGGGAATGATGATAATAATAACTAATAGAGAGATCTGAGAATGGGAATGAGAGTAAATCATAACTAATAAGAGAGATATGAATGGGAATGATGAGTAAAGAGTAAAATAATAAATATAAGAGAGATATGAGAATGGGATAATGAGTAAGAGTAAATATAAATCAATAGAGAGAATATGAGATGATTAATAATAAGTATAATAAGTGAGATTGTTACTGGGTTATTGACCAGAATTGACCTTACCTGCGGGTACTCAGTGATAACTAGGAGGAAACATGTCACCTGACACGGAGGGGTAATAAGTGATAACTGAATGAGGTTAACATGTCACCTAGACACTGCGGTAATAATGTAACTGATGAGTAACATGTCCCTGACACGAGGTACTAGTATACCTGATGAGGTAAACAGTCCCCTGACCCTAGGTGATATGATACTGAGGTAACATTCACCCTGACCGAGGGTATACGTGATAACTGATGATGTAAACCTGTCCCCTGACACTGAGGGAATAAGTGTAACTGATTAGTCAACCATGTCCCCTGACACTGAGGGTAATACTGTTATAACTGATTAGGTAAACATGTCACCCTGAACACATGCGAGTAAATAGTATACTGCTGAGGTAACATGTCAACCTGACACTGAGGAACGTTGATAACTGATGATTTAAACATGTCACCCTGACACTGAGGGTAATAAGTGAGACTAGAGGTAAACATGTCCCCCGACACTGAGGGTATAAGTGATAACTGATGGATGTAAACATGTCACCCTGACACTGAGGTAATAAGTGATAACTGATGAGGTAACATGCCACCCTGACACTGAGGGTATAAGTGATAACTGATGAGTAAACATGATCACCCTGACACTGAGTTACATACGTGATAACTGATGAGGTAACATGTCACTGCACACTGAGGGTACTAAGTTAAACTATGAGGTACATGTCACTGACACTGAGGGTAATAAGTGATAACTTATGAGGTAAACATGTCACCCTGACACTGATGTACTCAAGGTGATAACTGATTGAAGGGTAAACATGTCACCCCTGCACTGAGTAATAAGTGATAACTGATGTAACATTTCCCCCTGCCCTGAGGGATAATTGATACTGAGGGAAAACATGTCCACCCTGCCACGGAGGGTATAGGATAACTGATGAGTTAAACATGTCACTCGACCTGAGGGTACTAAGTGATAACTGATGGCGGTCAAACATGTCACCCGTGAACTGAGGGTAATAAGTGATACGATGAGGTAACAATTCACCCTGACACTGAGGTAATAATTATAACTGATTATGATCAACATGTCACTGACACTGAGGTATAAAGTTATACCTGCTGAGTAAACATGTCCCCCACGGACACTGAGGTAATAGTGATACTGAGAGGTAAACATGTCCCCTGACACTGAGGGTATAAGTTTAACTGATGAGGTAAACATGTCACTGACACTGAGGGTAATAAGTGATAACTGATGAGGTACATGTCACCCTGACACTGAGGTTCAATAAGGATAATGATGAGGTAAACCATGTCACCCTGACACTGAGGGTAATAAGTGATAACTGATGAGGTAAACATGTCACCCTCCTGACACTGAGGGTATAAGTTTACTTATGAGGTAACTGTCACCCTGACACTGAGGGTATAAGTGTATACGAGTGTAAACCAGGTCCCCTGACACTGAGGGTAATAGTTATAACTGATGCGGTAAACATGTCACTGACACTGAGTAATAAGTGAAACGCTGAGTTACACAGGTCACCTGACACTGATGGTAATAAGTGATACTGATGATGTAAACTGTCCCTGACCCTGGGGGGGGGGGGTTCGACTGTTTGACTAACCCCAGGAGATGGCAGCAGGTGCCAACCAAGTGGCTGATGCAAGCTGTGGCCCTTCATGTTTCAATCGATAGTTCTGGTGCTTTTCTTCTGCTGTATGGATCACAACATGCGGGTCTCCATTGGTACAGGCTGTCCGGTGTCCCGCGGCTTCTTTCGTGGGTTGTTTTAAAGAGTCTCCGAGGTTGGACCGCTTCCTGCTTGATGTCCAATCATAACAGCTTATACGGGTAATTCGCCTTTCCTTTTTACTTGATTCCGTTAAGTTCCTGCGTCAACTGTTCAGAATGAGGGTTTTGTACCCTTCCGGTAGTTAGCATACGAGCTAACATTTCGCTATTCTTGGCTATGCAGCTAGGCTAGTTCCGCGAGGACTGCGATAGTATACCCGCCCTCCATCTCCCTGGATTGTATAGTAGTCGCTACCGCCTGGTTTTGATTGGTTCGGTTTTACACACACTGGACTGGAAGGGATTGGTATGGGATGTCAGGTAGCCATCCTGTGCATACTAGGTCGGACATGCCTTCACCATCCTAGGGAAGAAATACAACACACTACGGTAATTCATGAAGCTGTGTCTACCGTTTTCCAACCTAACCTATATTATTTATTATGTATTTCACGGTATTGCGGCTGAATGTGTTGGTAAGTTTCGCATATTACAAACACACTGACACCTCAACTACTTACAAAATTTATTAAAGTCGCTTAGCTGAAGCTACACCTAGGCTGTGCTGGTAACGTAACAGCTGTTAAGTACGCTCTTTGCGGTCGTATCGTCTGCGACTATCAGCACCTCCCGGTGATAGATGGCCCTTATCGCGTGGTGTCCGTATTTGTGAATGATATCCTGTCCTGAGAAGGCGGAGGCTACAGGTCCTAAACCATCCTGCGGCCGTCCTGTTGTTCTCACAATGAATTGAGTTGGAGAATGTGATGCTCGACTTCTGCTTGTATCCCCACTTCTTTCCCTTTTCATATTATCTGAATGGCATGCATTGCAACTCCTATGTCTGTAGCGTTCTTCAACGGTAGTGTAAGTAGATTTTAAGGCTTTTCCGTGTATTTACATTGGTAGTAACGTCGTAAACGAACGAGGAATGTCGTCGGTTAACAGAGACTGATAGAAGCACCCTTCACATCCTGATTTCAACTTTCATCTGTATGACAATCCAGCAGGGCTAGACAAGTATTATTACTATATTATTTAGTCCCACACTGGAAAACGTTTACACTTGCGTTTTGTTTACTGATCAATGACATTAAAAATCAACAAAGTCCTCACATTGTAAAGCTGGAACCCCTGACATATATGGTCATAAAAAGCTGTAATTCATTTTCTGTCCCCAATATTTAATCAACTAATCGTTTTTAGCTCTTCTTGTAGTTGTTGTTTAGTACAGCAGAGTTTAAATTTTTAAACACAACATCTATTTTTAGAAGCTCTTCAGTTGATTTTAATGCAGATGTTTTCATTTTCGTGAAGTACTAAGCTGTTTAATACATAGTATGGAATATAAGTACATTTTCCCTCTTCAATGAAGAGGAGTAGAAATATACCATATATAAAGTAGCATGGAAATAAAATACTAAGTACAAGGTCCTCATTTTTGTGCTTAAATACGTGGCTGAGTAATTTACTTTATTCAATTTTCCCCACCGCAATGCCTGGATCCACAACTAGATAGTAGGAATAACTATCTAGTTATAGCTAGTTAATATAAAAGTCTACTAGCAATCTTTTTCTCTTGAGGGAAAACCAAACAGAAATTCAGAAGCACAGAAAAAATCTCATACTGCTCAACCTGCGTAATATAAATAATTAAATCCACTAATACATCAAGTATCATCAGTTTACCTGGACATTTAGTTGCTTTTCATGACAGCTCCGCTCAACAAAAGCAAAGGATGCACAAGTTTAGACAACACTCCCACCATGTAGTACAAAGATGAAACCACATCAACGACATCAGTATGGTTCAATGAATCCTGAGAATAAAGAAACCAAATCAGATCTCTTGTAATCCGTCCTGTGATATTTTAGAAATGTTGTTAATATTTTGAAACTAAATAAAAGTGTTTCACTGAAACGTTTACTTCCTCAAGTGTGGTATTGGTATCACATGGTTTAGGTTCCCCAATTGCATTTCTTTTGAGGTCCTTCACCCGTTTTGCAACGTGCTGTTTTTATTTCTTCACATTTCCACTGTCCTGTGTTTGTGTGCCGTGTGTACAGGACATTTTAGTAACAGTCTAATACACAGTTATGTTGAGGCTGTGTTATAACACACAGTCAAATTCAGTAGTTCACAGGCTACAGAGGCCGAGGGCTTTCCTCACTGCTTTTTGACAGCGCTGATAATGTATACACTGTACGTAGTTTCTCTGATTCCCCTTTCAACCAATGAAGAACAAGTTGATTATCAGAGTCCTGAAATTTGATTCATTAAGTTGCTATAAACAAATAAAAAAACTGCTCTCTTATATAACCACAGTGATTAGCAGTTTTTTCCTAGTTTTGTGGACGACTTAGTTAAGTGCACTATTTGTTTAACTGCGCATTTAGCCTAACTTATTATATCTTATCTGTAAAATTCTGTCTATATAATGCCGCCTGTGGTGTGTGTTGTGTTATTATATATATTAGACAGCGGGGGGTTGGTGGGGGGGGGGTGGGGTAAGACTATATATAGATATATATATATATATATATTATAATTTTAGAATATCATTTATAGTCATAGTACAGTACTCACCTGTAAACTCTGTAAACCATTAGTTATATTCTGTTATTTGCACATACTGTAATTTTCTACTTATAGTAATATACCCTTATATTAGATTCATACGTATCCACTGTAAACTTACTGCACAATACTTGTTTTATCTATATTTTATATTTGATAGGACAACCCCATCTGAAAACTCTGTTAGTATAGTAATTCATTCTCTTATTTATTCAGTACATATCATGTGCCTTCACTTATGAACCAGTTATATATCCTGCCTTACTGCTATTGCAACTCTGTTGACCCAGCTGCATTTCTTTGCCTTGTACATGGAAGGACAATAAAGTTGACTCTGATCAACTTTAATCTAATCTAATCTAAATATTTGGTGCTGGGGGTCAGTACTCCTCCCTCAAAAAATGTTGGTTTCCAATTTAAAATGAAATGCAATCTTCATCACCTTATTGTAACCCTAGTCTGGGTCTAAACGTGGGTTGTAATTTTTTTAATGCGGAAGTTTATTTCACGTTTATTTGGCTTCAGCTAGTCTTCATTGCTTTTGCCAACACTCCTACCCAAAGCGCGCTGAAGAGGGTCTGGCGACTCTGCTGCTAATCGGGGATATCTGAGAAGCAGTTAACCATAGTCCTCAAAATCCTGCCAATTTTAAATTTCCAACACAAAGAAAGGGAAAGAAAATCGGAAAATACAGTAGACTTGGTTCTGAGCCTGAGCCTAAAGAAGTTTGTAAAGCAGGTAGATACAAGAAACTTTATGCTGATGTGAAAAGCGCCAAAGAAACCACAGCTTAGTTTATATTACGTTTACTATACTGCCCTAAACCTAATCACACTGCACTATTTCATTACCTCGTTTTTGTCTTGTTCAAAGTGACCCCTTTCCCAGTGTTTTCTATTGGAAATATGGATTGTCTTTCTACACTCCCCAAAAACAAACAGTACTGATTCCATACACGTTCTTCAGTTACCTTAATTATACTCTCATTGAATTTTGTTTGGTGGTTTAATAAGCTTATAGCATTTGAATCTTTTATTTATGGTTTTCAAACCGTAGCCCTACTAAACTTTGACGCTACCCATCTGATTCCACTCACATCCTCTGATTCTTACTATAGTCCAAATACTTCACAACTTCCAGCCTTTTTAATACAGAAAAACGTATATATATATTAATTATATTGATATCAAGAGGGTTGTGACCATGACTTCCAAGAATAAGTGTGAATCTAATCATTAACCACTCAGTTTTTTTTTGTTATAAGCGCAAAAACCATGAAAAAAGTGACAAATAAAAGCAGAAA
>NC_045737.1:35774153-35789153 GCF_008692095.1 Etheostoma spectabile | reverse complement strand
TTTGGTCATGAGCTTACAAAAAAGACAATATTGGTCATTCCCAGATACACCACCCAATCGCATACTGAGATAGCCTTGCATTGAAACGTCATCGTAAAGATTTATCTGGGCGGATTTATGATCTCATCACAATATCAGCCCACAACCTCACTGAACACTTAAGAGAGCCCGGGACTCCCTCTTGGAGTAGTTTAAACAGAATAGCCAATGTGACGGATCCATTTTGGATCTACACCACTTCTTCACAGCCGCGAACATTGGCTTATACAGTTGAAGGTTGTGCACAGGGCCCACTTCACTAATTCCGTCGATATATTGCCCCAGTTCTAAAACCCGACCCAGTCTGTCCGACTTTGGCGTAAAGTAACACAGAAATCTCAGCTCTCGCACCAAATAATGTCCGATGTGAGCATAGCATTTTCCACACTCATGCTAACGTCTAATCCTTTTAAACTGGGAGGCAACAAGCTACCCCATCCCCCCATGTTTGTGTTTTTTTTGTATAACCTTATAACATATCCAAAAATTATCATGTATTGTATTATATGTCATAATATATATTACTTTTGCGAGTTGTTGCTTCTCTTTGGGTAATGCTGGATCACTCTGCCACACCCCTACGCGTGTCACTGAATATTTCCGTAATACGACCCTGCAAAGGTTTCACAATAAAAGCCTAATATAAATTTCCTGGTACCCCTCTTCCTTAAAGGTAAATTAAAGGCCCTGTCCTCTTTAAGTTCGCGTGTCATCATACATCCTGAGTCATTTAGTTTGTGAGTGAAACCAATTCAAACACGTCTGTCGTTCTCCCTGTTGTTTCTTTGTCTCTCGGGACTTGTTCTCTGAACCCAGGAGACCTTCGGGCCTGCACTACTTGCCGTAGATAGCGCTAACACGCTCATTCGCAGCGGACTCTGCTCCATTGGGAGAGGACCTAAGCGCCCTGGTCTGACTCGCCCTGCTCTGTATGGTGTTGGATCCAGCGAGCCCGGACACCTGTGGGTGACGTAATGCCAGCAGGTAAACTTCCGGATGAAGACCGACCTGGCAAAGGTGAACACCACACACACCCTGCTGCCAAATTGCCTACATAGAAAAAACAATACAAACATGTTTGTATTATTTACATTGTGTTTGACTGTGAATCACCTTGTGATGATTGTTAAAGTTACCAGATTTATTTCCCCACTCAAATAGAATCATAAATAAGCCCTCATGCCTTATTCCTCATTCTTCATTTCCTCCACCGGCTTGTAAAATCCTCCACCTAGATTAATTAGATTAACTTTATTCTCCCACACCGGGGACTTTTGTATTCAAGCAGCAGCATTTCTCATACGCAAAAAACAAACACACAACAGTAAACACACAAGAAATCCAGTCAAGAAAACAATAGACAATTATTATTGCAGACTGAACAGTAAGCAAAATGGCGGTCAAATAAAGTATTTAAAGTGCTGTTGCCATGTATATAAGAAACAATATTGCAAGTGTAATGACCGTAAATTCAATTGAAGGTGAATTGAGAGTAATAAGCAAGAGTTGGTAGCATACAAAAATTATGATAACCTGGACATACATGTGACTTTATGGCTGGGACGTGCACTTCCTATCTTTTCACATCCCGATATATACCGTAGTTAATTTCAAATGGGGTATACAGATACAGATCACGAGACAGCTTGTTTTTTTCTGTCAAACGTTCTTTAAGCCCAGTTGACTGCATTTTTTTGTTGACATCATGATAGAACGAAATAGTGTGTATGGTCTCATTGGCCCGCCCTACCTCCACTCCTCATGGTGCCTGTGTACATGCCAACCAAAATCCTAACTTTCACATCTCGGTTGCTGTTGTCCCGAATTTGTTTCCTTTGTCCTTACGATTTTGTCATGTCATGATGGACACACGCTGCCTCGGTTTTTTCTTCTAGTCGTCGTCCATCTGTGCTTGCTCTTTTTCTGTCTTGATTTCTGCTTTTTTTCAAACGTGGTGAGTGTGGGCTTTGTACGTATGTCCTGTACCCTGTGCATGGTCAAGACTCATAACTGAATCAGAGCCTGGCTGTTTTGATCTTAGCCCTGACTGAGAAGGAATAACTGGCAACAGCATGAAGTAGGACTCATAAAGTAAGATATGAAGAACTCGCTGGATGTTTGGCAGCTGTGATCTGTCCAGCCAACCGTGCTGGTTGGAAAACTGTCCGTCTAATTATTAATTAAAGAAGCAACAGCGGAACATCTAATTTTTGGAAGCTTTAGCAAAGCATGAAAAACTGGTCTAATCCTTCCTGCAAGTACCTTTTTTCACTAATTGTTGATTTCCTTTTTTTTAAGATCATTAACGATGCCACACAGCTTTATTTGTTACATGAATGTTTTAAAGACTCTTTGTTTAATACGACAAAGTTCATGAAGTTTTATATCCCTGAGCTTGTTTCCTTCTGCTGTTGTTTTTGATCGTGAGGTCCGGCTTATTTTTCTCTATTAACCTGCCCAAAGACAATCTGTGTCCCTCTCTCTCTCTCGTCCTCCGGCATAGAAAAACTCCTATTGGGATGAGAAAAGAAGTGAGTCTTTGCTTTTTTGTTTAATTCATTTTCACATCTTTCGATCTTTTTGCTGTCTGTGTAAAAGCGTTCTAGGGCTGTAAGCATATTTATCACATAACGTGGTAGTGTATTATTTGGATAATGATTGTATTATATGTGTTGAGGGGAGATGGGTGCCTCCATGCGGTGGAGGGTGTATTTACACCTCAGGGGGGGTGTCGTCCTCTCGCTCATCTCTCTCTCCCTCTCTCTCTCCTCTCTCTCTATCTCTCTCTCTCTCTCTCTCTCTCTTACTCAGTATGATTCAAGAACAGCAGAACAGTGGCCTGACTTCACGACTGAACCAACCCTACAAACGACATCCGGCAAATCGCCTGCGAGGAAAAGGTTTCCACTCACTTTGCTTTGGTCGCTTGTGGAGCAATATCTCCAGTGGGTTTAGTACGTAGGTCAAGCCAGCAATGTGAACTGGGGTTGGGAATCACAGATACCTCGCGATATGATAGCACGATCAATGCTTCACAATAAGATAACACAACCCACCGATGATATCACGAGACAAGCCTATAATGAACATCAGGATCACGGTCTACTTGAATACAAAACGCCTCAAAACCCCTCATGTGTTTTCGTTCTTTATCCACTGCAAGTCCAAATTGTTTGGAAAAAAAGCACAATTCGGCATAGCCTGTTTTTTTTATGTCTGTAAATTAAATTACAGAACTAAAAGAGCACTATGGGTGCTCAAACTGCTGGCCCGCCTTACAGTGAGAACCTCCTCTTGTTCGTCTTCTCAACTTATTCAAGTTTCCCCTCGTTCGCCTTGAGCCGCCACCTCCGAGAAGCCATAAGTTGTCACCCTGGGAGAAGGGAAATCTATCCAGAAGCACCTATATCATTATTAAACCTTGATATTTGGTTGCCCGTGTACCGATTTATTTTAGGCTGGCACAGGAAAGACAGCTATTTTTCCGTATCGATATTTTGTCCACCTGTGGTGTGAACGGCCCTGTGTTTGTCTCATCCACAGTTCGGCCAGTGTGACCAACCTGTCCCCTGGACCGCTCTGGGGACCTCCATGGTTCCTTCCTACTACGCTCGATCCGCCGCCAACCGCCGAGCCTGCTGGGCCCAAGACCGGCACCAAGCTGGACCACAGTGAAGGGAAGGAAACTCCTACTGGTGGCTGGTCTTTCTTTTCACTGATTCTCATCCCCCTTTTTTTTCAAAGCGTCTATAACCCAATATTGTTTTTATCCTAACAATATATCAAATGTGCAATGTTGAAAGAGGTCCCTTGTTCGTGATGAACCTACAGAGAATTCTCCAGCTGAATCTGCCCGCTTTTCTTCGGCTTTTGAGCTTTAAGTTTTCAACTCATGTTAAAAAAAAACTTGTTTCCGCTTTATTTAAAACCTTTTCACCTCGGTTTTTGGTTCACCTCTCACTGCTCTCGGAGTGTAATTTTGGGCAGCGCTGTTCCACCGAAAACCCACTGTACACTACCTGCTCAGCATCAAACAGCATACAGACACAGAGATCGCGGGTGACCACAGTGGAGCCTCTTAGCAGCTAAACATTTATCCTCAGTCATCATCAAGTCTTGTAACTGCTTATGTGTAATAAGCGATGTGTGCTAGTAAGTTCGGGCAAAATCAACTTAAAGTTTATGTTGTATGTGTTCAAACAGTTTTTGTTGTCTCCAATCGGCAAAAAAACATCTTATTGTATATCTTATATAGATGTATTTTTCCATTATACCCATTCCGGACATCCTGCAGGACTCCTCCCCAGCTGAAGACTTGTGGACGAACTCTG
The DNA here is from genome assembly GCF_008692095.1 of Etheostoma spectabile. Classification (NCBI taxonomy): domain Eukaryota; kingdom Metazoa; phylum Chordata; class Actinopteri; order Perciformes; family Percidae; genus Etheostoma; species Etheostoma spectabile. The sequence continues at coordinate 35,784,783 of NC_045737.1, read as the reverse complement.
CCACAACACCCAGGGATGGAGTTCCAGGACCCCAGATACTGGGCTGAGGACCTACCCCAACTGCAGTGTGGGAAAAGAGCTTGTCAACTGGCTGCTACGGAATGGCACCATCTCCCCAGGTAGCATCTCTTTCTGTTTACTTGTGTCGTGTTAAGTGTCGTTAGAGGAATATTCAAGGAATATTTAGACAGTTGGTGGAATTCAATGGTAAATCGCTTTCTTGCCAAGAGTAGATGAGAAGATTGAATATCTCTTTTAAATAGATAGATAGATGCTAATTTATACTTTTATTCATCCCACAACGTGGAAATTTTGTTGTAGAGCAGCCGCATTTTTTTCAATAACGCAAAAAACAAAAACACACAAGCAAGTAAGCCACACAGAATACGACAAAGATGTCAATGATTAAGGGGTAGACGAGTACCAAATGGCATCAAATAAGGTATTTTAAAGTGCTTGTAAAGTGTTAAAGATAAAGCTGGAGCTTAAGCTCATGCTATTGTTCCTGTGCCCGTTAACTAATCAATGGACAACTCCTGGAAGATAGACAGAAAGATACTGGGAGGCACAGCAGGTGTGCGCTTTTAACCTGTACGGTGACTGTTTTTGATTCATTGTGTTCTTACGTGTGTTGTTTTAAGATGAATGCCTTTGATTTCGAATACTTTTCTGTACCTAGGTGGTCTAATTGCCTTGGCTGGTTGTTGTGTTTACCTTAGACGGATGTTTGATGTTTTTCTTATTTAATGTCTGGTCCCTTTCTCCAAATCGTTCTCGGGGGGGGTCACAAGAGGGTCCCAAAGGAGACATACAATAACTTCCTATTTTGCGAATTTATGCTCCGATCGTTGCAGTCCGTTGCTTCATATTAGCAAAGAGATGTGAAGTTTGTGATTGATCTTCTTGCCTAATGTCTTGCCACAAAACCAACAAGCTTATTTCTCAAAATCTGAACTTCGCTTTACTTACAGATAACTATGATTTCTTGCTGGTAACTATATTATCATCTGCCAACGTGCCTTTGAATGCTGGCCAAAAGGTTTTTTCCTATGCAAGAGAAAATGGTATCATATATGGGCTCATCCGTTCCCATCAGGCCGACTTTTTTACACTTGGACCCAGTGATTGTAATGATTAGTTATTTAGTTAGTTCAGTAGTTGTCAGTGTAGTTAGTAGTTTATTTTATTTAGTTAGTTAGTTAGATGTCTCTTGTGCTGGCCAAAGTGTTGCTTTCCTACTTAGTTGTTTTTGTTATTTAGATTAGATATAAGTATGCTGTCTCTTGTTTTACAGATGAACTAATCAAGTACATCGTGCAGACTTTAAGATCACAAATGTTTTTTAATATCTCTCGTACTTCCAGATGCCATGGGCACGTCAAGGTGTAAGTTAATTATCTTTTCCGGTCCCCCCTCCCGTCCTGATGTTTGTGTGTTGCAGGCCAGGCCATTGCCATTGGCCCAGGCATGGTGGATGGTCCGCTGTTTTTACTGCGTCCACACACGCCACTGTTTTCCAGGATGAGTATGCTCCTACCGCCGCTCCAGGTAACATTTGTGATGGCGTTAACAGCCTGCCAGATTACTCTTTTAGTTTTTTTTTATGATTTTGATTCTAATTTGATTTATGAAGCGACTGCATTACAACCGTACTAAAAAAAAAAAAAGTAATGCGCCTGAAATTCTCCCTCTTCCCTTCAATTGAAGCCTCTATGTTTAAGGCTTTGTGGTTATGCTCAATCTGCATAATTTGTATTGCTATAAAATCTATATAAATGTTTAATATCTATGTTTTGGTACTGCCAATTTGTTTTGTCATGGTTTAGTGTGCAATAAACATTAACTTTGTGAGAAAAATCATGATATACATTCTACGACCTAAAAATTTGTAATTCATATATTTCCCGTGAATGGGCGGCTTATGTGAAACACTTGGGCGCACTGGAAAAGACCTTTTCAAATCACCAAATTGTTTTTTATTTGCCGCAACTACTCCAACAGATCAGTGTTGATATTGATTGCGTCCAACGGGGTCTTCTGATAACACTAAGGAGATATCACTATGCTGATGACATCTCTCTCTTGGTCTCTAGATTACAGATTCTCATAAACGCCGCAAAAAAAAAAAAAAAAGAGTCTCCAGACAGCGATAGTGTGAACTCCGTAGAGGGACATCAGAGCCGTCCTGGTTTCAAGGACATCAAAGTTTGATGGACAGCGACACAGAGCAGCTCGCAGACGAGAGCGAGTACACCCTGCCGATATTGTTCTCATGTCTTATATGCTTTAAAACATATATAGACATTCCTTTAATGTCATTGCAAACTTGCACAATGAAATTTTAGGACCATCCTTGACGACGCCTTCACACAAAACAAACCGCAATTACAAGACTCCGTAAAACCCTAGCGATGCCTCTGTACAAGTAGCTTTGCTTTGTTTCGTGATTTAAAAAAAATCCCACCGCTCTCACTGACATGTGCTCCTCTGTCCAGACTCTGCGCGCCCCAGCAAGCGAACATCTGTCACAGTTTCCCCAGTCAGTTGGTGGACGTGACTCACTGCCTCTATCAACACTCAACATGGAGCAAAACAGTCAACTTCACATCAAGAAACAGTCCAAGTATCCACACGTGCCTTCTGCTTGCTACCAAGTAATTTTACCAAGGCACAATAGTCCGTCTCGCTCTCACCTTTTTTCACACACTTGTTTTTAATACGTGATTAGATGTGTTATACACTACAGTCTACACCTCCTAACAAGCTCGCTCTCCTCTTTCAGCTGAATCTTTTCTCTGAGGATGAGGCCAGAATATTGTTTATTGATGCCTTCATCAGAGGTAGTTCTCTGCACTCCTTATGGATTTCTTCATACAAACTTTTGAATTGCCTAACCAGTTAAGGTTTGGGTTTTTGCTCTGTTTTATTGCTTTTTCAATGATGATGTTTCCTCACCAATCAAAGCTTTAATTACCTGCGTGCGTGCTGCCTTGCGTGCTTGCGTGCGTGGTTGGTGGAGGAGATGGGACTGACATTCGCTATGTCCTGCAGCTTCTTGGAGTTTTGGCGCCCCTAATTGGTGGCCATAGCTACTGTCTCTGCTGTATTAAAATGTGAACCTTTGTGTTTGCAATGACCCTTGTTTAAAAGTTGCTTTACAATTAAATTTGATGATTAAGCAAACCTGCTCAGCTCCTCCTGATTTCACATACTGCAGAGTCTCTTCCTCTGTTCAACCGTCGGGTGAGGAAAGGCCAACAGATGCTGTTTTACTCCACTGGGTTGGCACCACAGCTCTCTGGATCAGCTCAAGAGGAGAACTGAGAGGAGGAAGGCCATGGAATCTGCTGTGAGTGGAGATAATACCCCTCTGTTAATGTCCAGTGATATTATACATCATAGTATTAGCTTGTTGTAGTTTCCTCTCCGCTTATTTAGTCTATAAATGTCAGAAATCGGTATAAGGCCCCTTCAAATTGCCAAAAGGTCAAGATTTTTAGCACTTCTCTTCAGTTAAGAAGAAAACCTACCTGAAGTTTGCAGAGACACACAATAACAGGTGGTCTCCACAGAGCACAAACCTTCACATGATGGTAACTTGAGAATGTTTCTGTGAGTACCCCTGTTTTTTTTTTTTCGTCTAACCATCTGCTGCTCTGTCCTCCGGGTGGCCAGCTCTGCACCCAACCACGGCCCCATGGATGGCGCTGCTGCAGCAGCTGCTCTACAGCGAGTCCTTGTCTCTTTCCTGGCGTGACATTAGTTGTACCGTGGTTCGACAGGTTTCCCGACCAGTCGGCCCGCGTTCGCAACTGCGTGACGACATGGACATCCGCAGCTGTCCACAGCAAGATGTCAGACACCATCATCAATCAGCAAACGTAGTCAAGTGTCACTCTTTGAAATTATACACGTCCTTTATTTGTCAATTGACGTTTATTAGCTGACCCTCTGCTTCATGTTGTCAGAATCTAAAACTTAATCTCCATTTGCGCTTCATATTTCTGGGGCAGGAAAGTTTGACTCGGCGGTGGTACCGGCTTTGTATGCACCAAGAACATTGCCCACAGAAGGTGCGCTCAAGTTCTTATTAGTTCAAATACCGATAGAACAGCTTGTTGAGTGGTTTGATATTGACTGAAATCCTGATATTTGTCTGACCTTAATCAGATGAACCTCTACATCAAGAAACCCCAATCCTGCTGCTGAAGTGCTTCCATAGAGTATCTTACAGGAGTAGACATGGGGTTATTTTGCCTGCATCGACCCCATGGTGCTACGGTCAGTAAATTCACTAACTAAAGAAACCCTTTGTGCATTTTCTGTACTTTCTGACACTTAGAAATGATTTTTCTTTGTCTCTCCCTCAGGAACGAGAAGTTTTTGAAGACTATGTGCAACGCATAGTATACGTGCTTCCTACCCTGGTGTTAGTGGAGAAGACGTTGTCCTCGTATCGCTTCAGGACATGCTGCTGAGCAACACGGGTGGCCCCATCACACTGTCACACGTCCAATCGTTCAGTATAGTAGGAACACTATTAAATTAACAATAATACTAACTATTCTTTGATACAGATTTCTAAGTTTTCAGTTAACCATTTATCTATCCTTTTGTTTCATGGCCTCCTCTTGGTTTGGGTTTCTTCTGTCATTATACAACATCACCCCTTAAATAATATAATATAATCGTGCTAATATGGCTCCGATTCCTAAACATCGGTATCTACCGCACAAATGACAATGCAGTTTGTTTCCGCTTTATGGCGGCTCTGCCCTCTGTTGCTCAAAATTAGGTTCAGGGAACACGTGTTCCATTAACATTCATTCATATACGTTGTTTTTTTAATTAAACACAGATTTTATCAAACATGTAGGCATTAAACAGAATAATTAACTATAAATCTCATTAAATCGAAGGTCGGCTCCCAGTGTTTTTGCCAACGTTAATCACTTTTCCTTTTTCTTCTTCTTGCTATTTAGCAAGTCTTGGACGGTGAGTCGTATGACCCAGGGAGACCTGGTGATGTCCATGTACCAGCTCCTCACCAGACCTCTCGTGAACTGCCTCATTCTAACATGCAGCCCTTCACCTTGTGCCAATAGTAGCAAGCACACCTCCTTCCTCTCAATGAATTCTACTGTGAGTACTGAACTACAGCACCCCTTAAACTAATCCTGATGGTTTTTTTTTTCTTTTCCAGCCTTCCAGATGAAGTGAAGACTCTGAGGTTCTTTGAGGGTTGTCCTCCCATCTTGGTGCTCCATCAAACTGCGTGGTGCCTCAGAGTAGAGCTGTACAAAAAACCAAGGCAGGCGTGAAGTAGATCATCATGCTGATGTTTTGTTTTGGCATACCACTCCCATCTGGATAATCTCCCTTCCTCATGGATGAGTTTGCATGCCGCCCAAGTTTGTCCCAGCGCACCTCGTCCCCTGCCGCTGGAGGTGCCTCTGTGGATGATGAGGATGCAAAGAGGAGAGTGCACGAGACAAATTGAGAGAGTCAGGAGAAAACGCGGCAACTGAGACTTTGCACTTTAGGACCAAGCTGAGGAGAGGGTTCTGTCTGAGTCTTCATCCAAAAATGGAGATATAGACCTCTCCAAGACGATCCTAACCCCAACTTACATTCCTCTGTCCTAAAAGACACTGGAATCGCAGACACAAAGACCTCCACCCCCTCACCATTTTCCCGTACCCATTCCTTTCACCGCCTCTGCCTGTCTCCCCTCATTCCTCATGGAGAAGACGAGCGATGAGCTCAGCACTCCATAGCATCTGAGGTGAAGGGGGGGCAGGGGAAGCCTATTGAAGGGGATCCTGATATGGATGACGGGGAAAGTTCAAGACTACCCCTACTCCGCGGTTGTTCCTAAGACCCTCTGCAGGACGATCGTGATGTTTGTGGCCGTATCAGGTGGCTTCACGATGACCGTTCTGAAGTCACATCTCTGCTGTTTTTTAAGGCAGGAGCTTAATGACCATCCTGTGCATTTCCCCCTTTTGTCACCTTTCACAGAACCCTTTCTGCTCATGCCTGCTGGCATGCCTCTTTGCCCCATCAGGGATTACTTTCCCCGAACCGGTACCTAGCTATCTTTTGTAGTGTTTAATGAAATGTTCATCCCCAGGTAGGTTCTCCGAGTCCATCTGGTTGTCTTCAATGGTTTGTTTTGTTTGACCCACAGTAACAAAACCCAAAGACAGTCAGCGACACAATCATTTAAAAAAAATCACGAAGTACAATCTTGACATTTGATAGGTCGAAACAGCAATCTTTGGCTTTTTACTTTTGAACTGACTGAACTTAATCTGTTAGCAAAAAATTTACATGGAAGCTATTTAAGTTGCCCAGAAGAATTAATTGCTGCCAGCTGGACTGCGTTTAGTTAAGGCAGTGTTGTCCTAGATGTTTTTATTATTTGTACCATGCTCATCTGTGTTTTCCCTGTCCCGCAGGTCTACCGATCTCCTCTCCTAACAGACTCAGAACTGGACGGACGCCGAAAACGCACAGCTGCTCAAAGACTCTGCCCCCTCCTACTCTGGTTTAGTGGACAGCCAACGCGCTTTCACAGCCGAAGCTCATCGTGTCCTGCCCTCCACAGTCTACCAGCACCCGCATTATAGAGCCTGCACGCAAGCCAGGATCTTTCCAAGATGCTGGTGACTACAGAGCAAATGGAGTCGTATCCGTCAGAGGAAGCCTCCGAACCCTTCAACGCTCCTATCGCTGCAGGCTCCTGTAATGTCCAGAGCAGAGCGGGGAGCGCACAGATGAGCTGCTAGTTACGGCTGACAGTAAGAGTAGAAGCCGAGCAAACTGAATGATTTGAGCTGGACCCCCAAGGTGATCAGCGTTGAGATAACTTTTCATTAGATGGGGTTCCTTATAAACAAACCAGTTATCTTTATCATTCGGTGTTACTCACCAAAACAATATTGGTTTCCAGTCCCTATAACAATAGTTGAAATTCATTAATCTTGATTACTAGCATCATCTTCTTTTAACATTAATATTCGTTATTGGTGCTTGGTGCGTATCTTTGTCACATTACATCCACCTGGAGATCCGTGAGTATGTGAAACCATTAGTGTGTATCGCCTCACTGCACCGGCAAACAAAAGGGACACCCACTCTACAAAGTTCATCACAACGAAAATTACTACGATCATTTATCAAGCAAAAAATGACAATATATTATATCTGTGTATTTTCAATATCATTGTGGACGTTCAGACCAAAACACGCAAGTTCAAAGTCACACCCTTGACTTCTGGAAATTATACAGGAACTTTAAAAACAAAAACTCTTCTAGGAAAATTTACTGTCCTGAAAAGGAAAGCCCGAGTTTGATTATGGAAGAGTATTGGTGCATAAAGATGCTGTGTTTTCCATGTAAAGGCTTCCAGATTACAAGGCATACAGGACTCACCACATGTGCAAACATGAGTAAATCAAAAGCCAACTATTGCTATTTATTGTGCATTTATATTAACATCGCGGTTTGTGGAGTGAGTGTGTGAGAGTTTTAAGACGCTACTAAACTTCAATTAATTAAATAAAATTGAAATGGTTTAATGTAGGAATAGGAAATTAGCCTACTTATTACTAAGTCTGGTAAATGTTTCATATATTTATTGCCCGCTTCATCACTTTTTTATAGGCATTTTCTTGGGGCCTTTTTGCCCTTTTGACCCGCTAGTTGGGGGTTGTGTCTTTTTAAACCACACAGTTTTCAGACTAGATCTGCTCGGCTTGAGCTCCCCCATCTCTGGTTTTCATTTGTTGAGGAACCATGAGTAAGCTGTGTTCATAACGGGGCTCTGTGTCTCTACTTGGTATCTTACTTTGATGCGTTTGTGTTTTGTCGTCCTCAGCTGGACTGTCTGAACCCCTTCACCCATCAGAGACTGTGTGTGCTGGTTCAGAGTTCGTCATCTCGTCCAACAATGCGCCCACTCCCTGCGTCAAAAAGCCCCCCCCCATGGGTAACTCCCCTTCGTGGTGGAGCGCATTACGTAAAGAATCTTATTCCTTGTTTTTTACATGAATTTGTATTTATTTTATTCCATTCCCGTTTTCTCAACAGGTTGTCACAATGGAGTTCTACGGCATAACGACCTCTCGCTCGGTGTATTCTTGGAGCGATATTGTTTTAGGTAGACAAATAACTTTTACAATGTATGTGTTTGTATGACATTCCATATGCTTTATCGAACCGCAGTGCCTGATTTGGAGCTCAGGGGCCGAGATTGTAGTTAAATCTTGTCACATGTGTAAAAAAAATGTTAAGTCAGATTTGAAAAGTGTTTATGCTGTGTCATACTTTTTTTTGAAATGTTGTAAAAGGTCGCTTTGACAACTGTTCAGTTCAGTTCATTCCAATTAAGCCTCACAGTTTTGCTTACCTGCTTGTGCGTGCTTTGTTTTCCTTCTCCAGGCCCTTCCCTCCAGTGCCCCCGCATGTTCTGTAGAGACTCCCCTGGTGCAAAAGAAACCCCACATCCGTCCGGTTTGGCACGGCACGCTGTGTGCATATCGTGTTAAAGGCGGCTGACTCCCCCGTGCCTGGTTATCATCACAACAATTCTCAACTCCCCTGTGTCGCATCTGCAAACAGGTCAGCAGCAACACAACATAATGTAACTTCACCATGAGTTTCAGTCCCAGTACAAAGATAAGTTCTTGATACTTACACTTTGATTTTCTGATCATATACCTTGCTGGGTTTACCCTTTTTTTCAAAAAAATCAAATTTACAATACAGGATTCTCTGTCTGATTCTTATCTTCTATCATTCTGACCACATTATATGTGTTATTTTAATTGTGGAATTACGGCTTATTCTGAATAATCCGGCGAACTTTCCCTCTGTACTCAATCTCTGCCTCCTATTTTAAGTGACACCCTTGGTGCCGCTGTCCAACGACTCGTGGTCCATGTCCTTTTGCCAAATACCTGGATCTACCGTTTCTACGGCCCCCAGTAGCACCAGAAGGCTAATGCGGTCCCTGCGGAACACTCCATCCCAAAGACTACCACCAGTACTTCTCATACAACCAGATGGTATCTCCTCAGGTTTTCCGCTCTATCCTTCCTTCACCTCCAGCTGAATTAGACAAATACGTATTTATATGGTCAAAACCTTTCCTTTTTAGCTAAAAACAGAATCTGATACTTCCACCGGTGGAGAGAGCACATGTTGTTTACAATGATTTTTCTTGAATTAGTCTTGAACAGAGTTTTCCCGCTCTCGCCTTTAGCTTCACTCTGTGCGCCTGGTTTGGCGATTTTGGTCTTCCTCGTCCCAAATCTTCATCAGGAACCTGGGACCTGTCTAAAGGCCAACCTGCATGCAGCAGGACCGTGAAGGACAATTGCTGTTTTGGTTGTTTTGTGTGTGTAAGCACATTATTAGTAACGATGCTCCAAAGTAAAATTCCTCGTATGTGTCTCATACCTGGCGAATAAAGCTGATTCTGATTCTGATGTATGAAAATACACACAACAAAGCCAAAGAGCTCGGTGGTCCGTGTATGTTTTGATCGTTTATTTTTTCGTTTGAATCGTTGAAATTAAAAACCAAAAACGGAAAGCCAGCTTTGTTTTTTCGTTTATTCGTTTTTTAAATTAAAACGAAAGTCGAAAAAAACACGCTACCTCCGTTTGATAGTTTCGTGGTTCAAATGGAGGAAAAAAAATTATTGATTATGGCAATGGATGTAAGGCTGAGCAGAGTAGATGTTAGATGCGTTAATGCAAAGCCATGCGCATGGCAGGCAGAGAAGGGTTATCTCGTTTCTGATTGGCCTGCGTCTCCTATGACGCGCCTCCAAGCGCATGCGCATGTCAAGGGCGGACTTTTAGTTTATGTTCAAAATAGAATGAGCAGCTTTTTTTCCCCGTTTCACACGATGAATCCACGTTTTTAGTGTCATGAAATACTAGCTTACTTTGATTAATTCACGGTCGCCAACAAGGACATTTGGTCGAGCGATGTCGTCCGCTGGTTGACGTTTAATAACGGTAGGTTTTGTCCCATATTTTGAGAGTAACGTGCTAGTTAGTGAACGTTAATAAACGTTTGCAAAGCGGATTCATCCTCGGATGAAGCGGATCAAATACAGCTACCGTTAACGTTAACGTTTGGACGATAACGTAAACCACCTGTTTTGTTAGCTAAGTTAAACACCTAGCGTTAGCTAGCTTAGCTAGCTAGCTAGCCTAACGTTCACTCTTGTTTGGGCATGATTGGTTTGCAGATGGGGAAAGGATTGTCGGTTAATTACCATACGGGCTTTGCTATTGGTTGACTTCTTAGCGTAACCAATATACGGTAGAAGACCAAGCTAGCTAGGTGCTATTTCTAACCCCAACCGGCCCGTCAGAGACCGCCTACCAAGAGCCTGGGTCTGGGTCTGGGCTTTTCCTCTCCCTGTGGCCCTGTTTGCTGCTCCTGGAGGAAAGTACTAATCCGTTGTTTCCTGTAAGTGTCTTGAGATAACTCTGTTTGATTTGATACTATACATCCAATTAATTGAATTATCTTCCTGTGTCTGGTATGCATTTTCACAATAGAGTACGTTGCCACAATCTGAACTGTATTAAATTTAATTAAGGATCT
>NC_045737.1:35773852-35774086 GCF_008692095.1 Etheostoma spectabile | reverse complement strand
CTTCGGTGTGTGCTAAATCAGTGGTGGTGTGCGAAGTTGTTAACATGTTTGTTTTCTTTTAGGTGATTTATTTCGTCACTCAGGAAGCTCTACACATTCATCCAGCGATGTTACCCATGAGGACCATGATGACGCCTGTCAAGCCCTCCCAAAAAACTGCAGCTGCAACAAAGATCAAAAACAAGATTCTCAGTAAGTCTGTCATTCATTTGAGAACACATTTACATACCAATA
>NC_045737.1:35770870-35773842 GCF_008692095.1 Etheostoma spectabile | reverse complement strand
TGACTTTGTGTTGTGCAACTAACAGAGGTGTTGTAGCATTTGGGCGATATAATAGAATAGGGCGATATAATAATAGGGCGATAGAGCTGGATCACATCACTCCAGTCCTCACTAAGACCAAGAGACTGGATAACATCACTCAGTCCTCACTAAGACCAGAGACTGGATCACCTCACTCCAGTCTCACTAAGACCAAGAGACTGGATCACATCACTCCAGTCTCACTAAGCCAAGCGAGGATCACATCATCCCAGTCCTCACTAAGACCAAGAGACTGGATCACATCCCTCCAGTCCTCACTAAGACCAGAGGACTGGATACATCTCCAGTCCTCACAGACCAAGAGACGGATCACATCACTCCAGTCCTACTAAGACCAAGAGACTGGATCACATCCCCCGTCCTCACTAAGACCAAGAGACTGGATCACATCACTCCAGTCCTCACTAAGACCAAGAAATGGCACATCATCCAGTCCTCACTAAGACCAAGGACTGGATCACATCACTCCAGTCCTCACTAAGACCAGAGACTGGATCACTCACTCCCAGTCCTCACTAAGACCAAGAGACTGGATCACATCACTCCAGTCATCACTAAGACCAAGGGACTGGATCACATCCCTCCAGTCCTCACTAAGACCAAGAAACTGGATCATCACTCCCCAGTCCTCACTAAGACCAGAGGACGGATCACACATCCTCCACTAGACCAAGAGAATGGGTCACATCACTCCAGTTCTCACTAAGACCAAGAGACTGGATCACATCACTCCAGTCCTCACTAAGACCAAGAGACTGGATCACATCACTCCAGCTCACTAAGACCAAGAGACTGGATCACATCATCCAGTCTCACTAAACCAGAGACTGGATCAATCCTCCAGTCCTCACTAAGACCAAGAGACTGGATCACATCACTCCAGTCCTCACTAGACCAAGAGAATGGATCACATCTCCAGTCCTCACTAAGACCAAGAGACTGGATCACATCATCCAGTTCTCTAAGACCAAGAGACTGGATCACATCACTCCGGCCTCACTAAGACCAAGAGACTGGATCACATCACTCAGTCCTCACTAAAACCAAGAGAATGGATCACATCATCCAGTTCTCACTAGACCAAGAAGATCCATCACTCCATTGAAGTCTTTACACTGGCTTCTGTGTCTCAAGAATTGATTCAAAGTACTCTTGCTAGTTATAAATCCCTTAACGGTTAGACCAAATACATTTCTGATCTGTACTACACTATGCCCCCGACTAGGTTGGCAGTTATACTACACTATGACCCCCCAGACCTCTCAGGTCATCTGGACAGGTCTACTTCTACACTAGACCCCAGCCCTCAGGTCATCTGGGAGGTTGTACTACACTATGACCCCCCAGACCTCTCAGGTATCGGACAGGTTGCTACTACACTATGACCCCCCAGACCTTCAGGTCATCTGGGACAGGTCTACTGCTACACTATGACCCCCCCAGACCTCTCAGGTCATTGGGACAGGTCTGCTACTCACTAGACCCCCAGACTCTCAGGTCATCTGGGACAGGTCTACTATACACTATGACCCCCCCAGACCTCTCAGGCATCTGGGACAGGTCTACTATACACTATGACCCCCCAGACCTCTCAGGTCATCTGGGACAGGTTACTACTACTATGACCCCCCAGACCTCTCAGGTCATCTGGGACAGGTCTACTACTACACTATGACCCCCCCAGACCTCTCAGGTCATCTGGGACAGGTCTACTACTACACTAGACCCCCAGACCTCTCAGGTCATCTGGGACAGGTCTGCTACTACACTATGACCCCCCCAGACTCAGTCATTGGGACAGGTCTACTTTCTGTCCCAGAGTCAGAACTAAACAGGGTGAAGCAGCTTTCAGTTTCTATGCTCTCTTATCTGGAATAAACCCCAGAAACCTGTGACTGTACTCTCAGTTCTTTAAATCAAGGCTGAAGACCTTTCTTTTTGATGCTGCCTTTCTTTAAAAGAATGCTCATCTCTTAAATTTCTTATGCTGCACTGTAACTTTTATTCTTGTGTTTATGTGGTCCTAATGTTTCTATTTGTTTTTAACTGTCTATTCATGGTTTATTGTTTTAATGCTTATGATTTTTAACTGTTTGTACTTGTGTTTTATCTGTTAACTGATTTTGTAAAGCACTTTGAATGCCCTGGTGCTGAAATGTGCTCTCCAGATAAAGCTGCCTTGCCTTTGCAGTGGGTGCCCCCCCCCCATGGGACAACCTCCCCATGCATATTAAAGCTGCACAGACCCTACAAACGCACCTGTTTGCTGTAGCTTTTAACCCTCGTTAACCTGGATTCTGATGTTGTTTGTCTCCCTGTGATGTATTTTGGTTGGAGTGATTTTTACACTTGTTATTTATGTATTTGACATCAACCCTGTTCAGCACTTTGGTCACTGTTGTTGTTTTTAAATGTGCTATAGAAATAAAATTGACATTGACATTTGACAGGAAGAAAACCTTTTACATAGATATTGTGATCCTTCAACAGACTCCTCCTTCTTCTTCAAGGTCTCTTGAAGACCAACAACAAGGCCTGGCGCTGGCCTTGGAGGCCCAGAAGGAGAGGAGCAGGCAGCTGCAGAAGGGGATTGTGTTCTATCAGAGACAAGTGAAGGCTCTCTGCTTCGAGCTGTCCACCAATAAATACAAGCAAAGGAAACTGGTTGGTTTGTTTGCTCAAAATTATTTAGAGTTACAGCGATTAACATCAAGGCCTGTTTGGCTGAAGGCAACCATTTCTTGCCATACAAGCATTCGTTATGATGCACAGGCTGTTTCAGAAGTGTTCTGTTTGATCGGGGGATTAATTGTATTAACTGCAGTTCATTTTGTTTTTCTCTCACAGCTCCTCATCCTGAAAACCTTCCACAGCAACACTCTGCAGCACTTTAACATGGTGGCGGACCTGTTCTCAGACAGTGTAAGGAT
>NC_045737.1:35770664-35770860 GCF_008692095.1 Etheostoma spectabile | reverse complement strand
CAAAAAGTATCAACAATTGCTGTTTTTGTAACATAGGGAGGAACAAAATTAGTATAGCAGTATCTTGTTATGAATACTTTACAGTATTTGCTGCAATATTTGAACTGCAGCGATTAATTGGCTCGTCAACTATTAAATAATTGCCAACTATTCTGATAACATTAAATGGTTTGAGTCTTTGTTTTTAGTAACAAAA
>NC_045737.1:35769224-35770652 GCF_008692095.1 Etheostoma spectabile | reverse complement strand
TTATCTGATTGCAGCTTCTTAAATGTGAATATTTTCTAGTTTCTTCTCTCCTCTTTGGCAGTAATCTAAATATCTTTGAGTTGTGGACAAAACAAGACATTTGAGGACGTCATCTTGGGCTTTGGGAAACAATTTTCTGACATTTTATAGACCAAATAACTAGTCTATAAATTGACAAAATAGTCGACAGATTCATCAACAATGAAAATAATAGTTAGTTGCTGCCCTAAAATATTGAAAACCCTTATGACAAAAACTGAAAGAGGTTGGTTCCATTGAAACATGCGAGCTGAACGTGCTTTTGTAGAAGACCTTTAATCAAACAAAAGTGCTAGACTCCTCTTCTTGTTGCTAGTGAGGGCCAGATCTATTTTTTTTTTATATGGCACAGTGATTAGTGCCTCTTGTAACGAAAGGCGGGGTACAATGGTCATCTGCAGCATGTTTTAAAGTACTATGGACGGAAAATAACTTTATAGTCAAGCCCAGACGTGGTGCTCAGTTTCACATTGGTATTCCTGCCCTCAACAGCTCTACTGTATTCTGATATAAGGAACCAATTTATTTTGATCTTTTAGTTCTTTTGTCATTTGTTCCACATGGCGTTTTAAAAGCCAGACTGCTTTCTAACCAAATGCACACACATAAGATTAAACAATAGCAATAGAAAATGCCTGCACATATCAAACTATGGCACATGTAATCTCCACAGGATCATCCTAAACCGTCTGACGACAACACAACTTTATCTGGTGACATCGAAGAAAATCTTATAGTGGCAAGGTGAGCAAATTTTGTATTCAGGTTGGTTTTTTTAGTTTTTTGCATAGGCAGCTGTGAATGACTTCTGCTTTTTCCCTCTCTGTCCTTTAGTCTTACAGATCAGTTACCTCCTCAGCCAGACATTTTAGGGAATTTGTTCTGTCCCCTCGGAAAAGTAACTGCGGACTTGCCTGAAAAAAACATTGGCACAAATGTCTTGAATATCCAGAACAGACGCAGGGAGGTCACTGACATTTTCTGTGGTAGGGTGCTTTAGAATTTTTGGTGTTACTCATTATAAATCCACATTTTTAAGTTATTGCCCTGAGATACTGATGAAGAATTCCCTGGAAATAAGTAATTTATTTATTTTTCGCAACTTCTTTTTCACAGATAACGTAGATGCTGAGAAAAGGAATTCAAGCCATTATACAAACTCCCCAGAAAGGAAAATCCCGTCCATCCAGCAGCCTTAGGGATGAAGTGGAGAGGCTGTCATCGATGTTCTCTCAAACTGTGTTTGATATCAAGTCGGTCCCCTGTTTTCCGAACAGTCAAACCCCCTCAGCTGTAAGCGCGTGTGAAAAACCTCAGCCATATCTCTCTGACACGTTCCCGTACCAAGTGGCTCATTCATGGAAATAGAACCAGAACATGGTAAAAACA
>NC_045737.1:35768385-35768551 GCF_008692095.1 Etheostoma spectabile | reverse complement strand
TGTGCAGATGAAGTCGCACGTCCAGATTTACAACATGAGGACAATAATCCACAGCACAAAAGAGAGACAAATTTTGGGGGAAGTCGGAGATCGAGATGCAGAGGGACATTTGTTGTCTCAGTGGCCGGAGATGGCCCACGGAACGGAGCATCAACAGCAGAAGGTG
>NC_045737.1:35767840-35768375 GCF_008692095.1 Etheostoma spectabile | reverse complement strand
GGAGTTAACGCCTTCTACAAGATCCTCAGACCGGGAAACCATGGAGGCAGTTGTTATGAAACATTCAGAATCAAACCAGCTCAGCGATGGAGCCCTTGTCAAGGAAACTCCGAGCTCTTGTAAGCGTCCTTGGTCTGCCACTCTGGATTCAGGAAGCCCTCAAGATGATTTGAGTATCAACAATAATCATGACGTACCGCCTCTGGACAAAGAACGCGCTTCAGGAACAGAGTTTCAGAAACCTAAAAAAGCCAGAAGAGAAGAAATGAGTCAATCCAGTAAGAAGAGAGTCTTGGAGAGGGAGGCGAATGTTGATCATTCAAATGACAGGACGAAGAAGGGAAAAAGTAGCCGTAGCAAATACAGATTCAGATCCAAATTGGAACAGGTCCACAGTGAAGTCAAAGAAGTAGTTACGGGAAAATATGAAGCATGCAAACACCAAGAACTTCCAAAAGAGTTGTTGCTTTGTGCAGATGAAGACACACGTCCAGATTTACAACATAAGGACAATAATCCACATCACAGAATAAAG
>NC_045737.1:35767177-35767677 GCF_008692095.1 Etheostoma spectabile | reverse complement strand
AGTTGTTATGAAACATTCCAAATCAAACCCACACAGGCAAAGTAATGGCGCTTTTGTCAAGGAAACGCCAAGCCCCTGTAATCGTCCTTTGCTGGCCACTTTGGATTCTGAAAGCCTTCAAGAGGATATGAGTAGCAACGATAACCATGAAGTAATGCCGCTGGACAAAGACCCCACTTCTGGAACGGAAGTTCAGAAACCTAAAAAAGCCAGAAAAGAAGAAACAAGTCAATCCAGTAAGAAGAGAGCCTTTCAGAGGGAGGAGTGGGTTGGTCATTCAAATGACAGGAAAAAGAAAGGAAAAAGTAGCCGTAGCAACAACAGATTTAGATCTGAGGATGAAGCATGTTATCTTGAGGGCAGCGGTGATGCCTCACCTCTCTGTGATGTAGATGGTCCTGACAGAAACCCCAAACAATTACGTGATTATTTACGGGTGGTGGACTCACATTCCAGCATCAGTGAAAAGGATGAAATCTTTGAACATTTGTTTGATTCAA
>NC_045737.1:35766696-35766877 GCF_008692095.1 Etheostoma spectabile | reverse complement strand
GTGTGGTATCCATTATAGCCTATTTCTTTTATTTTAATGTGTACCTTGACCTTCACTCGTTCATGGAACCATGAAGCGTACATACTTAAATTGACTGGAACTTTGCACACAATACCACGGTACTTTGTTTCGTGACGTAATTTCAGAGAGGCTGCCTTGTGCGTGTCGCAGAGACACGCAC
>NC_045737.1:35766361-35766488 GCF_008692095.1 Etheostoma spectabile | reverse complement strand
GACCGGGAGCACATTAAGGGAGCAGATCAGATGGAGCACATACAGGGAGCAGATCAGATGGAGCACATGCAGGGGCCAGATCAGATGGAGCACATACAGGGAGCAGATCAGACAGGGGGCAGATCAG
>NC_045737.1:35766260-35766351 GCF_008692095.1 Etheostoma spectabile | reverse complement strand
GAACGGTTGGCTTTTGGAACTGGGTAGCTTTCTATATTCTGCTCTATGGACATATTTCAGTTGAAACCAAAAAAAGTATTAAGGTTGAACA
>NC_045737.1:35765689-35765968 GCF_008692095.1 Etheostoma spectabile | reverse complement strand
GTTGCAGCAGGACGAGTCCTTACGTCTCTAACGAACACCGTTGCAACCCCAGACTGGGAAAAGGAGGGGAGAACCAGGAGGCGGAAAGGCGTCATCAGTTATAAGGAGCCGACCCTCAACAGGTGAGGACATCTTGTCCGCAATCCTGTTTCATTATTGATTATACCAGAAAACAGAAGCAACAATTTTTTTTTATTATTTTCTTTTTTGGAACAGCAAAATGAGGCGTGGAGATAAATTCACCGACACCGAGTTTCTGAGTTCTCCAGTGTTTAAGGA
>NC_045737.1:35765451-35765645 GCF_008692095.1 Etheostoma spectabile | reverse complement strand
TGGATGGATCCGTTTTTATGAACTGATTATTATTATTTCAAGTTGTTGGTTTTCTTAAGATGAATAAAAACATTTTGATCTTGGTCTTTTGAGTCACACTAACATTGTTTGCTGGTTACATTCTTTTGTATTGTATATTTTATTATTTGCGTGTGCAAACATGGAAGCCACTCTGTATGTTTTGATAACCTCTG
>NC_045737.1:35764463-35765441 GCF_008692095.1 Etheostoma spectabile | reverse complement strand
AACACCGTTGCAACCCCAGACTGGGGAAAGGAGGGGAGAACCAGGAGGCGGAAAGGCGTCATCAGTTATAAGGAGCCCACCCTCAACAGGTGAGGACATCTTGTCCTGTTTCATTATTGATTATACCAGAAAACAGCAGCAACAATCTTTTTTTTTTATTTTCTTTTTTGGTACAGCAAATTGAGGCGTGGAGATAAATTCACCGACACCGAGTTTCTGAGTTCTCCAGTGTTCAAGGACGGGAAGAAAAAGAAGAAGTAACCGCAGAAGATCAATCCAAAGTTGGATGGATCCGTTTTTATGAACTGATTATTATTATTTCAAGTTGTTGGTTTTCTTAACCCTCATGTTGTCCTTGGGTCAAATTGACACGTTTTCAGTTATTTATTTGTTTTTCGTCACAAAAAATGGGTCATCGAAATAAGCTGAAAATGTCAACATTAAAACTATTTTAAAAAAACTCATGGAAGCTACTCTGTATGTTTTGATAACCTCTGTTCTGCTTATTTCCCAGTATTATCTGGTTGGTAATGCTTTCAGAGATTGGTCATAAATGATTCAGTCCAGACCGTTCACCTGAGAAGTCTGTTCCACATCGCTGTCAAAGGCTTGTTCCCCCGAAAGGTTTCCATATTCAGTGCTGCGTGACCGCAGCCAGCCACGTGTAGGATTATTTTTTTTTAACATTGTGCAAACTGAAGGTCTGTAACTTTGTTTACGGTCATACAGAATTGTGTGGTGAGTACAGACGCTTGCGTGTTGAATTAGTTTTAAATATGCCAGTGATTGTTATTTTCATCTGCTCATTAAAATGTTTTTGCAAAGGAGAGCTGGATTCAGTTTGGGATTTGTTGCACTCTGTCACAAAGGTGGACTAGATGTACTGGACTGGTGTGTTGTTGCGTTTGTTGGCAGCTCTGTGTGTGTGGACAACAAGGTGTCAGGTTCATGTCTTGGCTATACAGCAGTGAACTACCC
>NC_045737.1:35762748-35764308 GCF_008692095.1 Etheostoma spectabile | reverse complement strand
CTGAAAAGAGAGGTTGAGGCGCTTATGTGAGTGGCTGTTGAAAAGCCCAGAGATTGTTAAAAAGCTAATTTTTTAAACGCCAACTGATTATATGTTTTCTTAATCTTAACAGTGGTGATTACATTGGGCAGAAACTGAGAGAAACGTCTTTTGATCCAAAGGGGAAGGGGACCTCCACAATGCTGGATGAACTGGTAAAAACAGATGTGACGAAATGGCCCCATCTACAAACCTCATCTAAAACCCCCTCTACCCTAACCCATCTACAAACATCATCTAACCCTAACCCATCTACAAACATCATCTAACCCTAACCCATCTACAAACATCATCTAACCCTAACCCATCTACAAACTCTACCCTAACCCTCTACAAACATCATCTAACCTAACCATCTACAACATCATCTACTACTCTAACCCTAACCCCTCAGTCCCCTCTACCAACCAGCATCTACCCTAACCCATCTACAAACATCATCTAACCCTACCCTCTACAAACAACAAAAAAACTACAACTCATCCTAACCCAGAAGAAGACAGATCGATCTAAACCCCCTTACTAAAATCCTATCTAACCCCAACCGCACCCATAGCTACAAACAATCATTCATCTAATCTAAAAAAACATCCTAACACCTAACCCAAACCCTACCCCATCTACAACATCATTCAACCCTAACCCATCTTACAAACAACAATCATCTAACCCTAACAACCCATCTACAAAATCACTAACTCCCTAACGCCCCTCTACAAACCCTCATCTACCCTCCCACCCATAAACCCATCTACAAACATCATCTAAACCAACCCCTCTAACAACAAAGCCAAACAATCATCTAAACCCTACCCAATCTACAAACATCCTCCTAAAACCCTAACCCATCTACAAACACGAATCCTCTAACACAACCCTCACCCATCTCACACATCATAACCCTACCCATCTACAAACCTCATCTAACCCAACCCATCTACCAAACAATCATCTAAAACCCAACCCATCTACAAACAAAATCATTCTAAATCTTAACCCATCTACAAAACCTCATCTAAACCCTAAAACCCATCACAACATCATCTAACCCTAAACCCCATTACAACATCATCTAACCCCTATAACCCCAGTCTACAAACATCATCTAAACCCCTAACCCTTCTAACAAAACAAATCATGCTAAACCCTAACCCATCTACAAACAAAAAAAAATCCTCTACCCCTACCCGCAGTCCCATCTACAAACTCATGGATTGAATCACCATTTAAGGGGCTGAGTCGTAAAAAAACAAATATTTCAAGAATTGAATGAACTAATCACTTGGCAACAATGCTTCAAGTGTCACGTTGCTGTGTATTTTCTCCGTGTGCGTGTTGCAGGCTCACTATGACCTGGCCATTAGTGTTGCCCTGTGGTGGTTGGACAAAGATGGAGGACAGGATGTGCTTGATGGAGACAGCTTGTAAGTTGCTTTTGTTTTGACAGACTAAAGTTGGACTAACAATTTCATGGAACAACAAGTACAGTAACCACAGATTGGGGGGTTTTTTGGAAAATCC
>NC_045737.1:35760548-35762666 GCF_008692095.1 Etheostoma spectabile | reverse complement strand
AAGTACAAACAGTTAACATTAACAACGATAAAACACTTGAATAGACAGTTAAAAAAAAAATAGGAACATTAAGACAGATAAAACACAAGAATTAAAAATACAGTGCAGCATAAGAAATTAAACCTTAAAGAAATGAGCAGTCATTTAAAGAAAGGCAGTGATGCGCCTTAAAATTGGTAGTGTCCCCTGTTTTTTTGAAAAAGCCCAGAGAAATTGTGTTGTTTCAAAAGCTAATATTTTTTTTTAAACGCTGCCAACGGCATTTATAATGTTTTTTTCCCCCCCCCCCCCCCCGCCCACTCCTTTCGCCTTATCTTAACAGTGGTGATTACAATTGGGCCAAGAACTAAACTGAGGAGAAACTCACCTTCTTTGAATTCCCAAAAGGGAAGGGGACCTCCACCTGCTGGATGAACCGTGTAAAAACAGGTTCGAGCGTGGCTGGGGTTTTTGGGGCCGAGAATGGGGGCCCATCTCGTTCACCAGCGTTTGCATCTAGGTACAACCCCTTAAACCCACGCCCTACAGTATCATCATCTAACCCGAAAAAACCCTCTCATTTCTACAAACAAATCAATCTTAAAACCTACAACCCCATTTCTAACAAACCCTCATCCTTAACCCTAACCCATCCTACAAAATCATCTAAACCAACCCATCCTAGAAACCCTCAATCCTAACCCTTAAAACCCCTCTACAACTCATCCTACCCCTAACCCATCTAACAAACACATCTAACCCTAACCCCTCGACAACCTCACATCTCAATCTACCCTAAAACCCAATCTACAAACCATCTCTTAACCCTAAACCCCCCTCCTACAACAAACCTCCAATCGTAACCCCTAAACCCCATCCACAAACATCATCGAACCCTAACCCATCTACAAACACAATCTAACCCTACAAACCCCCTCTAACAAACAACTCCATCTAACCCATCACCCAATCTCAACATCATCTAACCCTTCTACAAACACACAAACATCATCCCCTACCTAAACCCATCTACAAACAATCATCTAACCCATTCCTCCAAAACACCCATCATCTAACGCCCTTCTAACAAACATCCATCCTAAAAAACCCATTCTATCTACAAACATCATTCTCACCCCAATCCTACAACGTCATCTACTAACCCTCACACCCTAACCCATCAGCAGCCCCATCTACATCTAACAAACATCATCTAACCCCCTTCTCAAACATCCATCTAAAACATCACATCCTAAAACCCTAACCCCATCAGGCCCCCTCTACAAAACCTCATCTAACCCTAAAACCCATTCAGTCCCCATCTATCAAACCTCATGAAATGGAAGACACAATTAAAGGGGCTGATCTGTAAAAAACAACAAATATATTTTCAAAGAATTTGATATAACTACATTGCAAAACAGTGCTCAGGTGTCCCACGTTGTGTGTATTTTCCCCTCCGTGTGCGGTGTTGCCAGGCTCCACTATGAATGACCTGGCCATTTAGTGAGTGTTGCCCTAATGGGTGGTTTGGACAAAAGATGGAGGACCATGGATTTGTTATGGAAGGACCAGTCCTTGTAAGTTGCTTTGTTTTGACAGGACCTAAACGTTGGAAACATAACAATTTCATGGAACAGTATCAGTAATAACACAAGTGGTGGAAACTTGCTGTTTTACAGGCCAAGGCAGCGTTTAAAATCTGGTAGCAACACATTTCCAGCCAACAGAGTGCCGATTCAAAGTGCTTCACACAAATCCATTAAACACAAGATAAAACACAAGTACAACAGTTAACATTAACAACCGATAAACAGCTTGAAATAGGACAGTTAAAAGAAAAAAATAGGAACATTAGACAGATAACACAAGAATAAATAAAATTAACCAGTGCAGCAGTAAGAAATAACCTTAAAGAAAAGGAGCAGTCATTTAAAGAAAGGGCCCGCATCAAAAAGATAAAAGGTCCCCCCCTTTCAGACCTCGATTTAAAAGAAACTGAGAGAATTAAGAAGTAACCCCTCGGCCTGAACCCTCCCCTGGTCCCTCTGCCTTTACCCCGCCTTAACCAAAAGTCAACAGTCACACACCAAACATTCCATTGAGAAAAGGCTGATTTTCAACAATTAAACCCTAATT
>NC_045737.1:35759298-35760523 GCF_008692095.1 Etheostoma spectabile | reverse complement strand
AACATATTATTGGATTATCATCTTTGATGCATAATAGTGTAAGCATCACAAAATACTTTGGGCTTTTTTCCCCTGTTTCTTTTCAGTATTGTTAAATTCCATTTTAAATGGATTATTCGTTGGAGAGTGCCCAGATTAAACCCTTCAGAGGGTTTTTTTACATTTCTTTATCACATATTTTATTGATTAGGTGTATATTAATCTGTAGAATTAGTTCTTGTGTAAACCAAT
Source organism: Etheostoma spectabile (assembly GCF_008692095.1). Lineage (NCBI taxonomy): Eukaryota > Metazoa > Chordata > Actinopteri > Perciformes > Percidae > Etheostoma > Etheostoma spectabile. The sequence continues at coordinate 35,760,292 of NC_045737.1, read as the reverse complement.
AAAACTAAACTAAATGTTCTAGCCTGAAAAAGTCATTTGAGCTAATTTATCTGCTGGGAAGCTTTGAAGTGCTCTTATTATGCGTTTTGGCTCTTTCCCTTTCCTTTATTGTGTTATATATCTTGTTTTGCATATTATAGGTTTACAAAGTGAAAAAGCCCAAAGTCCACACCAAAGGGACCATGCCCTCACACTCTGCCTGACTGGCTAGTAGTCCTTACCTAGGTCCTGTCAGGGCCCTCATACTCTGCTCCTGACTGGCTAGTAGTCCTTACCTAGGTACTGTCAGGCCCTCATACTCTTGCTCCTACGGGCTATTGTCCTACCTTTCCTACTAGGTACTTCAGGCCCCTCATACTCTGCTCCTGACTGGCTATAGTCCTACCTAGGTACTGTCAGGGCCCTCATACTCTGCGCCTGACTGGCTAGTTTCCTTACCTATGTACTGGACCCCATCAGTACTCTGCTCCTGACTGGCTAGTAGTCCTTACCTAGGTACTGTCCAGGGCCCCTCATACTCTGCTCGCTGACTGGCTAGTTCCTTACCTAGGTACTGTCAGGCCCATACTCTGCTTCTGACTGGCTTAGTCCTTACCTAGGTACTGTCAGGGCCTCATACTCTGACTCTCTTTCTTCTGCTTACTCTGCCTGCTGCTAGTATGTCCTTACCTAGGTACTACTGTCAGGCCTCATACTCTGCTCCTGCTGGCTAGTGGCCTTACCTAGTACTGTCAGCCCCTCTAACTCCTGCTTCCTGACTGGCTATAGTCCTACCTAGTACTGGCAGGGCCCTCATCTCTGCGCCTGATGGCTAGTAGTCCTTACCTGTTACGTTCAGCCCTCATACTCTGCTCTGACTGCTAGTTATCCTTACCTAGGTACTGTCAGGGCCATCATACTCTGCTCCTGACTAGTACTCCTGCTAGGTACTCCTAGGGCTCCTCTCGCTCTGTACTGGCTAGTATCCTTTTCCTCTAGCTGCTGAACTGTTGCG
>NC_045737.1:35738367-35759273 GCF_008692095.1 Etheostoma spectabile | reverse complement strand
GAGCGAAGGCCAAATAGAAACAGGTGAGACCCAAGAGTGGGAGGATAAAGAGTGTATACGCGATGTGCTAATACGTACCTGAATCGAATATAGCAGGGGAGTTACTTAAAGATGAAAAATTTACAGATATGGGCAATAACATAATATCCTAAGGGGTTTACAGAGTTTACAGGTTCGGTATGGCTATGAATAAGAATATATAGATAAGTATATATATATATATATAGATAGATAGATAGATATATATATATATAGAAAACCACACCCACACACCAGGCGGCTGATTAGTATACGACCAAGAATTTTAACAGATAGATATAACTTTGTCTAAATGAGCATATGCAAACAATTGTGCACTTAACTCAGTCGTCCCACAAACCTAGAAACACTCATCCTCACTGTGGTTATGCTAATTAGAGCCGTTTTTTTATTTGTTTCTGCTAGCCGGTAATTAATCATTTTCCTACTCTGGATAATGCCACTGTTCGTCTTGGTTGAAAAGGGGAATCAGAGAACTACTACGATTTGTACATTATCAGCGCTTTCAAAAGCAATGAGGAAAGTCCCTGACTCGGCCCTCTTATCGCCTGTTAACGACGATCTGACTGTGTGTTTATAACCGATCTCAACATCACTGGTACTTACTGACTTCTTACTAAATGTCCTGTACAACACCGTGCACACAAACACAGTGACAGTTGGAAATGTGAAGAAATACACGCAGTTGCAAACGGGTTAATGACCGTCAAAAGAAAGTCAATTTTGGGAAACTAAACCGTGATACAATACCAACAACTTGAAGGAAGTCAACGTTTCGTGTAACACTTTTATTTAGTGTTTCAAATATTAACACCTTTCTAAAATATCCAAGGACGGTATGTACAAGAGATCTGATTCTGGGTTTCTTATTTCAGATATCATGAAACATCTGATGTCTGTTGAGGTGCGTTTCATCGTTTGTACTACATGTGGGAGTGTTGTCTAACTTTGGTGCATCCTTTTCTTTTTGTATTTGAGCGGAGCTGTTCTGAAACGCCAACTAAATTTCAATGTAACTGAATGAAAATTTGTATTATAGTTTATTTACTTTATTATATTATCATTTTGAGCTATGAGATTTTTTCTTGCTTATCTGAAATGTCTGTTTGTGTTTTCCCTCAAGGGCAAAAAGATGTAGTTTAGACTTTTATTTAATTAACTCTCTACTCATAGATAGTTATTCCTACTATCTAGTGATTTGATTCCCCTGCATTTCGGGAGGTGAATTTAACTAAAGTAAAATGTACTCGCTACTGTATTTAAGCACCCAATTTGAGGTACTGTGTTACTTGAGTATTTTCTTTCCAGCTCCTTATATATATTTAATATTTCCTACCCCTTCATTTGCAGAGGGAAATATTGTTACTTCTATCCACTACGGATGTCTTTTAACGCTTTAGTTACTTCAAAATGAAAACTCTTCTGCATTCAATCAACTGAAGAGCATAAAATAAATGTTTTGTAAAAATTAACGACTGCTAGTACCTACCACACATACAAAATATCTAAAACGATTAGTATTGATTAAATATATGGACAGAAAATGAATTAACGCTATGTGTTTTAAATAACATTATTTCAAGGGTCCAGCTGAAAAATTGAGTACTTTGTTGATTTTCATTCATTGAATTCAGTAACAATAATCCAGTTGTAACACAGTTTTCACAGTGGTGACTATTAAATAATAATAGTATATACTTTTCCCCACCCTGCTGGATTGTCATACAATATGAAATCAGGAATGTGAACGCGTGCATTCTAATCATCTCTGTTACACCCTGACGACCTTCCCTTCCTCGTTCGTTTACGACGTTACTGTACCAATGATAAATACCGTAAACCGCCTAAATCCTCTCTACACTACCCTTTGAAGAACCTACATACTCTGATTTTCAATGCATCCTATGTCAGATCATATGAAAAGGGTAAACAGTGGGGGGATAAAGCCGAAGATCACGCAGCATCACTATTCTTCCAACCATCAGGTGGATCACCAGCGAGAGGCCGCAGGATGGTTTAGGACCTTAGCCCTCCGCACTTCTCAGACATGATAATCAATATCACTAATATCATGCACACACGCGATAATGCCCCTATCCCTGGATGTGGCGATAGTCCTGCAGCAGAGTACGACACGGCCCAATATCTGACTTTAATCATCTGTCTACTTTACGCAGCAACACCTATTGTAGCTATCAGCTACAGCGTACTTTTAATTACATTTTTGTAAAATGTAGTTTTAGGTGTCAGTGTGTTTTTGTAATATGCGACATTTACAACCCCATTCAGCAGCACTACCGTTAAAATACATACTAAATAATATAGAGTTAGGTTGGCTAACGGTAGCCACGCTGCTTCATTAATTAAGGATGTTGTGTATTTTCTTCGTCCTAGGATGGTGAAGTCAATTCCCGGCCCCTAGTTGCCCTGAATGGCGTGACCCTGACTCCCCTAACCATCCCGTCCAGTGTGTGAAACCTACCCATCAACCAGAGCAGGTAGCACTACTTCAATCACAGGGATATGAGGGCGGTGTCATCCCTAGTCGCCGTCCTTGAGACGGTATCCTAGCTGCCTTACCAAGCTAGCTAATTGTGCCCCTCGTAGGCAACGACCGTCGGGTACAACCACCTCCTCCTGAAGCAGTTTGACGCAGGCAACTTACGTAATCAAAGTACAAGAACTGTCTAATTACCCCGTTAAAGGCTTATTAATGTGCCTCAATGCAGGAAGCGTTCCAACCTCGGGACATCTTTAAAACACCTGAAAGAAGCCGCGACAACCGACAGCCCTGACCAATGAGACCCGCACTGTTGTTCCATAAATCAGAAGAACGCACCCAGAACTAGAGATTGAAACATTAATGGCCGCTTGTCATCCTCCACTGTTGCACTGGCTGCCATCTCCTGGCTAGTCAACTGTGCAGTGTCAGGGTGACATTTTACCACTCATCATTATGCACTTATTACCCTCAGTGTCAGGTACATGTTTAACCTCTCAGTTTCACTTATTACCCTCAGTGTCAGTGACAGGTTTACCTCATCAGTTATATACCTTATTACCCTCAGTGCAGGGACAATGTTACCTCCATCATTATCACTTATTACCCCTCGTTCAGGGTGACATTTTACCTCATCAGTTAACTTATTTACCCTCGACTGTCAGGTGACCTGTGTTACCCTCATCAGTTATCACTTAATTACCCTCAGTGTCAGGTGACAATGTATTACCTTCAGCCATGTATCACTATATACCGCTCAGTGTCAGGGTGACATGTTTACCTCATCAGTTGCTCCGTATTTCCCCTCAGTGTCATTGAATGTTTACCTCAATCAGTATATAACTTATTACCCTCATTGGTCAGGGTTACCATGTTTACCTCATCAGTATCACTTATTAACCCTCGTGGTCATGGTGGACAGTGTACCTCATCAGTTTATCACTTATTACCCTCAGTGTCAGTGACATGTTTACCTCTCAGTTAAACTTATTACCACTCATTGTCAGGGTGACCTGTTTGACCTCATATTTATCATTATTACCCCATGTCAGGGTGACATGTTTACCTCATCGTATCACTATTACCCTCAGTGTCAGTGACAATGTTTTACCTCATCAGTTATTTATCACTTAATGACCCTCAGTGTCCTGGTGACATGTTTCCCTCAGTATCACTATTACCCTCAGTGGCAGGTGCCATGTTTACCTCATTTTCGCACTTATTACCCTCATGTCAGGTGACAGTTTTACCTCTCAGTTATCCACTTATTACCCTCAGTTCAGGGTGAAACAGTTTACCTCAGCAGTTTATCACTTATTACCCCTAGTGTCATGCAATGTTTACTCAATCAGTTGATAAACTTATTACCCTCAGTGCGAGTGACGTAAGTTACCTCAGCGTTATCAATAATTACCCCATGTCAGGGTGACATGTTTACCTCATCAGTTAGCACTTATCACCCTCGTGGGTCAGGGGACAGTGTTTACCTCATCAGTTTATCACTTATACCCTCCGTGTCAGGGTGACATTTTACCTCATCCATTTAATCACTTATTCCCTCAGTTCAGGGTGCATGTTTTACCTCAGTTTACATCACTTATTACCCTCATGTCAGGTGACATGTTTACCTCCTCGAGTTTATCACTTAAATAACCCGCCGTGTCGTGTGCCGTGTTTACCTCCTCAGTTAATATTTATACCCTCAGTGTCAGGGTGACATGTTTACCTCATCCAGTTATCACTTATTACCCTCGTGTCAGGGTGAATGGTTTTAGCCTCATCAGTTATCCTTATTACCCTCATTGTCAGGGTGACCGGTTTACTCATCAGTATAATCACTTATGACCCTCAGTGTCCAGGGTGCCTGTTACCTCGTTATCACTTATTACCACTCAGTTCAGGAGTGGACATTTACCGCGCAGTTTCACTTATTACGCCTCAGTGTCAGTGACATGTGTAACCTCATCAGTTCTCACTTATTACCCTCAGTGGCGGGTGACAGTTTCCCGTCATCAGTTAGCACTTATTACCCTCATGTCAGGGGTGACATGTTTAAACCGGTACCTCATCAGTTTCACTTATTACCCTCTGTCAGGGTGCAACTTCGGTATAACCCAGTAACAATCTCACTTATTATTAATTAGGTTATTCATCATTCTCATCTCTCTCGTATTATTATTTTAACTCTTTTACTCATCATGCCCATTCTCATATCCTCTCTTATATTTATTTAGTATTTTACTCTTGTCCTTCATCATCCCATTCTCATATCTCTCTTATTATTTAGTATTTACTCATCCTTCCATTCTCATCTCTCTTAGTATTTATTATTACTCATCCTTCCATCGCATATCTCTCGTTTGTTTTAATTATTTACTCTTTACTCATCAGTTCCCATTCTCATATCTCTCTTATTTTTATTAGTTTACTCTTGAAACTCATCATTCCTTCCTCATATCTCTCGTAGATTATTATTTACTCTCATTCCCATTCTCTATCTCTCTGCTTAGTTATTATTTAACTCTTTACTCCGCATTCCCATTCTCATATCGCTCTTATTATTGTTATTTACTCATCATCCCATTTCTCATATCTCTCTTACGCTTTATTATTTACTCAATCATTCCCATTGCTCATCTCTCTCGATATTTATTATTTACTCATCATTCTCCCATGCCCCCCCCCCCCCTCTCATATCTCTCTTATTATTTGTTATTATGGTATTGTATTATTTACTTCATCCTTCCCACATTCTCATATCTCTCTTCATTATTTATTATTTACTCTCTTACTCATCCATTCCCAATTCTCATATCTCTTCTTATTATTTACCTGCTTTTACTCCATCATTCCCATTCTCGATATCTCTCTTATTAATTGTATTATTTACTATTTCGATTCACATTCTCATATTAACTTCTCTTTTTATTCTTTACTATTGTATTCATCATCCCGTCGCCCATCTCTCTTATTTGTTATTCATTCATCGTTCTCATTTTCTATGTTCAAGCTGTCCCATCATGTTATACTGTTCATATTGTAATATAACATAATACTATTTATGCCCAGTATCCTCGCACTATCGCCATATTTAACTCAGGGTGGACTGCAGCACTTGTTACTCACGCCTCGTATATTTTCTTTTTTAGAGTATGTACTGTTGTTGTACCTATTTAGTGTGTATATTGCTGTTTTGGTTGGTTTGTTGTTTTTAGAGCAACATTATTAGTAACGATGCGCCAAAGTACAATTCCATCGTATGTATCATACCGGGCGAATAAAGCTGATTCTGATCTGATGTAAATAAAATACAAGCAACAAAGCCAAAGAGCTGCTTTTGGTCCGCTGTATGTTTTGATCGGTTTATGTTTTATTTCGTTTGATCGTTGCAATTAAAACCCAAAAACGGAAAGCCACTTATGTTTTCTTCGTTTATATTCAGATTTTTTAAATTAAACGACCGTCGCAAAAAACACTCTGAAACCACATCCCGTTTGATAGTTTCGTGGTTCAAATGATGAAAAAAAATATATTGAGTTATGTCAATGGATGTAAGGCTGATCAGAGTAGCTGTTGAATGGTTAATGCAAAGCCATTCGCATGGAGGCAGGCAAGAGAGGTATCTCGTTTCTGAATTGGCCTGCGTCTCCTATTCTCCCCCCAAGCGCATTCGCGATTCAAGGGCGGACTTTTAGTTGTATGTTTCAAATAGAATGAGCTCTTTTTTCCGGGTCCCCCGTTTCACACGATATCCACGTTTTTAGGTCAGAAATACTAGCTTCTTTGATTATTCAACAGTCGCCAACAGGACAATTTGGTCGAGCGATGTCGTCAGCTGGTTGACGTTTAATAACGGTAGGTTTTTGTCCCATATTTTGCAAGAGTAACGTGCTAGTTAGTGACGTAATAAACGTTTGCAAAGCGGATTCATCCCGAATGAAGCGATCAAATAAGCTACCGTTAACGTTAACGTTTGGAGACGATAACGTAACCACGGTTTTGTTAGCTAAGTTAAACACCTACCTTAGCAGCTTAGCTAGCTAGCATAATCCTAAGACGTTCCACTCCTTGTTTGGGCATGATTTGGTGTTTGCAGATGGGGAAAGGAGTTGTCCGTTAATACCATAGACCGGCTGGCTTTTTTGCTATTGGTTACTCTAGCGTTGAACCAATAACGGTCGAAGCCCAAGCTAGCTAGGTGCTCTTTTCGTACCCCCCAACCGTCCGTACAGAGACCGCCTACCAGAGACCTGGTAGCTGGGTCTGGGCCTGGGTCTTGTCCTGGTCTGGGCCTTGGTCTGCCGAGGTTTCTTTTTCTTGCTGCCTAAAAGGAAGTTTTTTTCCTCTCCACTGTGTCCCATGTTGCTGCTCTGGAGGACACTAATAGACCTGTTGTGTCCTGTATAGTTCTCGAGATAACTCTTAGTTATTAATTGAATACTATAAATAAAATTGTGAATTTCATTATCAGTCCATGTGTTTCTTAATGTGCATTTTCACAAATAGAGTAAAGTTTTGCGCAAAAATCTGAAATTATTAGTTACTTAAAGGACTGAATACTTCTACCACAGTGCACATAACCAACGGAAGAGCCCCACTGTGTTACAACGTCTTCTGTTGTTCTAAAATCCCTGTGGTGTGTGTTCGAAGTTGTTTAACATGTTGTGTTTTCTTTTAGTTAATTTAATTTCGTCACTTCAGGGAAGCTCTACACATTGCGATCCAGCGATGTTACCCATGATACCATGATTACGCCTGTCAAGCCCCTCCCCAAAAAACTGCAGCTGCAACAAAGGATCAAAAACAGATTCTCAGTAAGTCTGTCCTCATTTGAGAACACATTTACAATACCCAATATTTGTGACTTTGTGTTGTGCAACTAACAGAGGTGTTGTAGCATTTGGGCGATATAGTAGAATAGGGCCATATAATAAATAGTGCATAGAGCTGTATCACATCAACTCCAGCCCACTAGACCAAGAGACTGTGATCACTCACTGGGTGGCACTCATTCCCACTAGAGCCAGGAAGACTTATCACATCCCTCCAGTCCTCACAAGACCAAGGACTGGATCACATCACTCCAGTCCTCACTACGACCAAGAGAACTGGATCACACACTCCAGTCCTCACTAAGAACCATGAGGAGACTTGGATCACATCCCTCCAGATCCGGTCCCATAAACAAGAGACTGGATCACTCCACTCCAGTCCTCACTAAGAACAAAGACTGTAGCACATCACTCCATTCCTACTAAGACCAGGAGACTGGATCACATCCCTACAGTCCTCACTAAGACCAAGAGACTGGAGATCACCTCCCGTACCCATGCCTCACTAAGCCCAAGATACTGGATCAACATCACTAACCATCCCTCACTAAGGACCAGAGACTGGATCACATCAGCTCCATTCCTCACAGACAGGAAGACTGGATCACATCACTCCCGTCCTCACTAAGACTCAATATACCGGATCACATACCATGCCATGCCATCACTAAGACCGAGGACTGGATCACATCAACTCCATCCTCACTAATACCAATTCCTCCATTCTGAAATCGTTACACTGGCTTCCTGTGTCTCAAAGAATGGATTTCAGAGTACTACTTGCTAGTTTATAAATCACTTAACTGTTTCGTTCCAAAATACATTTCTGATCTGCTGAACTAACCTATTACCCCCCCAACCTCGTCAGGTCACTGGGACATGTCTACTACTACAGCTTTACCCCCCCAGACCGCTCAGGTCATCTGGGACAGTCCTGTCTACTATACTCTACCCACGCCCCCCCTCCGTCTCAAGTCATACTGGTACAAGGTCTACTACTACCCTATGACCCCCCCAACCTCTCAGGTTCATCGGGACAGGTCTACCTACTACTATACAACTATGCACCCCACCCCCCAGACCTCTCAGGTCATCTGGGCCAGGTTCTTACTAGTACACGTGACCCCCCCAGAAACCTCTCAGTTCATCTGGGACAGGGTTCCTGCTACTACACTATGACCCCCCCATACCTCTCAGTCATCTGGGACAGCACAAGTCTGCTACTACACTCTTTGACCCCCCCCAGGTACCTCTCAGGGTCATGGTACAGGAATCTAGTCTTTCTGTCCCATCGTCAGAACTAAGCAGGGTGAATCAGGCTTTCAGTTGCGTATCTCCTCATATCTGAATAAACTCCCACTCCAGAAAACCTGCAGATGGATCCTCTGCTCTATGCGCCGTTCTTTTAAAATCCAAGAGTCTGAAGACCTTTCTTTGTTGGATCGGCCAATTTCTTTAATATAATGGCCCTCTATTCTTTAAAATTTTCTTTAATGCTGCCTGTAACTTTTATTCTTTTGTTTATGTGTCCTAAGGTTTCTATTTGTTTTTAACATGTCTATCATGTTTCTGTATTGAATTTTTAATGCGTCGATTTTTTAACTGTTTTACGTGGTTTTCCTATCTTTTTAATGATTTTATTTGTAAGCACTGGAATTGCCCTGTTGATGAAATGTGCTCTACAGATAAAAGCTGCCTTGCCTTTGCAGTGGGGCCCCCCCCCCCCCCATGGGACACCTCCCCTGCATATTAAACAGCTGCCAGACCCTACAACGTGTTAAAATACCGCTTAGAAGACTCACACGGTGTTTGGGCTGAGCGGTTTAAACCCCGATCGTTACCGGATTCTGATGTTTTTGTCTCCCTTTGAGTGTATTTTGGGTTTGGAGTGATTTTATTCACACTGTTATTTATTGGTATTTGCCATCAATCAACCCCTGTTCAGCCTTTGGTCACTTTGTTGTTTTTAAAGTGCTATAGAAATAAAATTGGACCTTTGACAGAAGAACCTTTTATTTTACAGTTCTATTGTGATCCTCCACACCGGACACCTCCTCCTTCTTCCGGTCTCTTTGAAGACCGAACACAAGGCCCTGGCGCTGGCCTTGGAGGCCCAGAAGGAGAGGAGCAGCAGCTGCGAAGGGGATTGTTGTGGATCTAGTCGCGAGGACAAGTGAAGTCTCTCGCGTGCTGTCGAGCTGTCCCACCAATAAATAACAGCAAAGGAGAACTGGGTGGACTTTGTTGCTCAAAATTTTTAGAGTTACAACAGCGATTACATCAAGGGCCCTGTTTGTCTTAAGTCAACCATTTCTTGCCATACAAGGGCAAGATTCGTTATGATCCCAAAAAGTGCTGTTTCAGAAGTGTTTCTGTTTGTGATCGGGAAGAGAAGAGGGATTAAGGGTATAACGGCATGTTCATGTTTGTTTTTCTCTCACACTCTCTCATCACTGAAAAAACCGTCCACCGCCAACACGTGCAAAGCACTTTAAAAACTGGTGGCGGGCCCTGTTTCTCAGATACAGGTAGAGGATCCGCGCAAAAACAGTCGCAACACTTGCTTGTTTTTTGTAACATAGGGGAGCGAAAAAATTATTAGTTATAACAGTATCTTGTTAGGAATACTTTTACAGTATTTGCTGCAATAGTTTGAAACTGCAGCGATTATTACGGCAATCGCCCCTATTAATATTTGCCAACTATCGCTAAAGTTAATGGTTTGAGTCTTTGGTTTTTATTAGTAACAAAGTAAACATTATCTGCTTGCAGGCTTCTTAAATGTGAATATGTTTCTAGTTTCTTCTTCCTCTCCTCTTTGCATTATCTAAATATCTTTGAGTATTTTGGAACCAGAACAAGACATTTGAGGACGCATCTTGGGCTTTGGGAAACAATTTTTACGTGACATGTTTGATAGACCAAATGAACTGTCTATCAAATGGACAAAATAGTCTACCGAATTCAGCAACATGAATAATAGTTAGTTGCTGCCCTATCAAATATTGAACAAAACCCTATGACAAAACCTGAACAGAGGTTGTTCCATTGAACCATGCGAGCTGCACTTTCTTTTTAATACATACCTTTCAGTTCAACAAAAGTGCTAGAGCCCTCCTCTTCTTGTTGCTATGAGGGCCAGATCTTTTTTTTTTTTTATTGGCAACAAGTTATTAGTGCCTCTTGTCGGCCGAGCGGGGGTACCTTGGTCCATCTGCCGCATGTTTTTTTAAGTACTATGGACTGAAAATAACTTTTTGATAGTCCCAAGCCCAGACTGGTTCCGTTTTCACATTGGTTATTCCTGCCCATCAAGAGCTCTACTGTTATTCTTATATAAGGACACCATTTATTTGATCTTTAGTTCTTGTCTTGTTCCCCCTGAGTGGCTTTTTAAAAGCAGACTGGGCTTTCTAAACCACATGCACACACATAATATTACAATAGCATAGAAAAGTCTGCACATATCAACTAATGGCACTTATCGTCCACAGATCCCATCACAGAAAACCTCTTACGACAACACAACTTTATCTGTGACATCCGAAGAAATCTTATAGTGCAGGTAGCACGATTGTTGATTCCAGGTTTGTTTTTTTTAGTTTTTTGCATAGTCAGCTGTGAAGAAACTTCTAGATTATTTCTTCTTTTTGGTTCCCATCTCTGTCTGTCCTTTAGAGTCCTGTATCAGATCAGTTACCTCCTCCGGCCAGACCTTTTAGGGAATTTGTTACTGTCTCCACGCAAGCGTCGGAAACGCACGCGGACAAGTTGCCTGAAAAAAACATTGGCACAAATGTTCTTGAATATCCCACAGACGCGGGAGGTCGTCACTGGGACAATTTTCTGTGTAGGGTGCTTTAGGAATTTTGGTGTTACTCATTATAAATCCACATTTGTTTAGGTTTTTGCCCTGAGATACTGATGAAAGATTCCCCCGGAATAAGTACTTTATTTATTTATTTTTTTTCGCAACTTCCTTTTTTCACAGTAACTTAGTCTGAGAAAAGTAATTCAGCCATCTTTACGAACGAACCCCCAAACGGAAAATCAATCCCTGTCCCTCCCAGGACCAGCAGCCTTAGGGATGGAAGTGGAGAGGCTGTCATCGATGTTCTCTCAATCAAACTGTGTTTGATTATCAATCGGTCCCCCTGTTTTGTCCGAACAGTCAACCCCCTCAGCTGTAAGCGTGTGTGAAAAACCTCAGGCCATACTCTCGACAACCGTTCCCGTACCAAGTGGGATCATTCATGGAAATTAGAAGCGGGCAGAAACATGGTAACAACCAAGATAGACTGTGCTTCTGATCACCCAATGTAGCTGGACCAAATTTACTTTCTGCCCTGATATAGTCCACTGTAGAAAACAAAGTCCAAAAAAAACAGTTCGCTCTGAGTGCAGGCCGAAAAGCAGGAAGAACAAGGAACAAGCCTGTGGGTCGAGTGTGGCTGAAAATCCACAGGTGGAAAAGTCTGCAGATTCTAGGTTGAGTGAGGTTCAGAGTGCACCCACTGGCACGTTGATACAAACAGATGGCCTTGCACTAGAGGATAACACACGCTCAGCATCAGAGTCACCCAAAACACAGTGTAGGCGTGTCATCACATCTCGCATTCCCACATTTTGCAAGTCTAAAGCCGGCAACAATCAGAAAAGGCTAAAGGACAAATTAAAATCCTGTGACATTACCAAGTCAAAAACGGAGTCGCCAGACATTGCAATGCCGGACCTGGACGATTATTTCATGGATCCTAAAAATGAATTACCAAAAGCCAGCAAAGGTGTAAAATTACCACAGGAGATTAATACAACAGAAGAGGCCACGTCCAATATCACATGCAGGAGGTCCAGGATTAAAGGCAGGAGCGTGTCTTTGGTCCCCAGGAAAACATTTGTCAGTTTGGATCCGCTATCACAGGAAAGTGAGTGCAGTCTGTCCAAGTTGGAAATGGTCCACAACAAAATGGAAGAAGTAGTTAAGGGAAAATATGAAGCATGCAAAGACCAAGAACTTCCAGAAGATTTACTGCTTTGTGCAGATGAAGTCGCACGTCCAGATTTACAACATGGAGGAAATAACCGCACATCAAAAGAGAAATACAAGATTTGGGGGGAAGTCGGATATCGAGATGCATAGGGACATGTTGTTGTCTCAGTGGCCGAGATGTGGCCCCACGGAACGGAGCATCCACACGCAGAGTGTGCCTATGGAGTCAGGAGTACGCCAATTCTACAAGAGGGGGCCTCATAACCGGGGGAAACCGATGGAGCAGTTGTGATAAACAGTCAGATCAAAGCCAGCCAGCGATGGAGCCCTTTGTCAGGAAACACCGAGCTCTTGGACGCGTCCTTGGGTCTGCAACTACTGGATTCAGGAAGCCCTCACGATATTTGATTATACATACTCATGCCGTACCGCCGCTGGACAAAGAACCGGCGCTTCAGGACAGAGTTTCAGAACCTAACAAAGCCAGAAGAGAAGAAATGAGTTCCTCCTAGTAGAAGAGGAGTCTGTAGAGGGAGGCGATGGTTTGACATTCAAATGACAGGACGCAGAAGGAAAAGGTAGCCGTAGCAAATACATATTCATATCCAAATTGGAAGGTCACATGAATTCAAGAAGGTTACGGGAAAATATGAATCATTCAAACCCCAAGAACTTCCCACAAGAGTTGTTGCTTTGTTCAGATGAAGACCACGTCCAGATTTACAAACAAATGACAAGAACAATAATCCACATCAACATAATACAGAGAAAATATCTGTGGGGCGTCAGAATCATAGAATGGACGTTTGTTGTCTCAGTGGCCAGATAGGCAGCCTCACCGAACGCGCATCAACAGCATAAGGTGCCTTGGAGCAGGAGTTAACGCCTTCTACAAAGATCCATCGGACAACCGTGATACCATTGATGGCAGTTGGTTATGGAAACATTCCAATCACCCACACAGGCAAAGTAATGGCGCGTTTTGTCAAGGACGCCACGCCCCTGTAATCGTCCTTTCTGCCAACATTTGGTTCTGAAAGCCTTCAAGAGGACTGATTGCAAACGATACCCTGAGTCATTCCAGCTGGACACAAGAACCCCCACTTCTGGAACGGAAGTTCAACCCTAACCAAAGCCAGAAAAGAAGAAACACGTCAATCCATAATAAAGAGCCTTTCGAGGGGAGGAGTGGCATTGGTCATAAATTCAATGAACAGGAAAGAAAGGAAAAAGGTATCCGTAGCAACAACAGATTTTAGATTAGGATGAGCATGTTATCTTGAGGCAAGCGGTGATGCCTCCCTCTCTGTGATGTAATGGTCCTTACAGAAACCCCACCAAAACTTACGTGTTAATTTTACTGTGTGGACTCACATTCCATCATACAGTGAAAAGGATGAAATCTTTGACCTTGTTGAAATTCAAAACTCAACACGTCAAAGTCACAAAAGGCTCAGATGCAAAACGGTGTAGAAAAAGACGTTCAACCTCCACACAACCACAGAAACCAGAATCCAAAGGAAACCGCGCTGAGTCATTTCATCAGAAACGACACACATTCTGGGGATGAGATGCCACCGTGGCTTGCAAGATCAGCGTGTTGCTGCACAGAGTTTGGCTCTTTACCCACAATTCCCCAGGAGCGAGACATCAAGCATGGGGGCGTGATCGAGGATTCTGCTGCCTTCAACACTTGAATTATTCTCCAGGGTGTGGTAGTCCATTTTAGCCTATTTCTTTATTTAATGTGTACCGTTGACCTTCCCTCGTTCATTGGAACATAAGCGTACATATTAATTGACTGACTTTGCACACAATACCACGGTAACTTTTGTGTTCGTGACGTATTTCAGAGAGGCTGCCTTTGTGCGTGTCGCAGAGACACGCACAGTGCCCCAGGGAGCAGGTCAGAACAGGATCAGATCAACCGGAGCACTTAAGGGAGCAGATCAGACATGGAGCACATTAAGGAGCAGATCAGACCATTAAGGGAGCAGATCAAACAGGGAGCACATTATAGGGCGCAGATCAGATGGACACTTGCGGGAGCAGATCAACCGGGAGCACATGCAGGGAGCATATCAGACAGGGTGCACATTAGGGACAGATCAGACCGGGAGGCACATTAAGGAGCAGAATCAGAATGGAGCACATACTCGGAGCAGATCCACCAGGTTTGACATTAGGGAGCAGATCAGACTTCGGGAGCACATTAAGGGAGCAGATCAGATGATCACATACATGGAGCAGATCGATGGAGACATGCAGGGGCCATATCCATGGTCACATACGGGCCAGATCAGACAGGGGCAGATCAGACAAGTAGTACCGTTTTTGTCCTTTTGGAACTGGGTATGCTTTCTATATTCTTGCTCTATGGACTATTTTCATTGAAACCAAAAAAATTGAAGGTTGAACATCCAGCTGAAGTATCATCCTTCCCCACTTGTGTGTCTGTGTGTGTGTGTGTGTGTTTTGTGGGTGTGTTGTGTGTGTGTGTGTGTGTGAGCGACACACAATTACCAGCATCTGTACGACCTTGAACAGGGGTCGTACCTTGTCAGTGTGTGAGACTCAAACTGTAACTGTGAGAGTACGATTTAAGGGATGGCGTCAACTGTGTGATTGATTCTGTTGCCGCAGGACGAGTCCTTACGTCTCTAACCGAACACGCGTTGCAACGACCCCAGACTGGAAAAGTAGGGAAAACAGGAGGCGGAAAGGCGTCATCATTCTAAGGAGCCGACCTCACAGGTGAGGCCATCTTGCCGCAATCCTGTTTCTTATTGATTATACCGAAAACATAAGCAACAATTTTTTTTTATTATTTTTCTCTTTTGGGGGGGAACAGCAAAATGATGCGTGGATAAACAAAAAAAAAAAAAAAAAAAATAAAACAAATTTTCTCAACCGCAGCCGAGGTTTCTGAGTTCTCCCAGTGTTCAGCGACGGGAAGAAAAAGAAGAAGTAAACGCAGAAGATACAATCCAAAGTCTGGATGATCCGGTTTTTTAACCTGCATTATTATTTTTCAAGTTGAGTGGTTTTCTTAAGATGAATAAAAACATTTTTGGATCTTGGTCTTTTGAGTCACACTAACATTGTTTGACTGGTTTACATTCTTTGTATTGTGTATATTTTATATTTGCGTTCCTGGTGCAAACACTGGACACCAATCTGTATGTTTTGAGAACCATCTGTTCTGCTCTATTTCCAGTATTATCTGGGTTGGTAATGCGTTTCAGAGTGACGGGGTGTTGGGTCCATAAATGATCAGTCCGAGACCGGTCACCTGGCCACAGTCTGTCCACATCGCTGTCAAAGGCTTGTGTTCCCCGAAAGGTTTCACCATATTCATTGCTGCGTGACCGCAACAGCCACCGTGTTGATTTTTTTTTTTTTTTTTTTTTAGCATCGTGCAACTGAGGTCTGTAACTTGTTTTTACGGTCATACAGTAATTGTGGGTGGTGATCAGACGCTTGCGTGTTGAATTAGTTTTAATATGCCAGTGATTGTATTTTTCATCTGTGCTTTAAATGGTTTTTTTTGCAAAGGAGAGCTGGATTCCAGTTTGGGATTTGTTGGACACTCTGTCAACAAAGGTGGATAGATGTACTGGCTCGGTGTGTTGTTGCGCTGTGTTGGCAGCTCTGTAGTGTGTGGGACCACTACGGTGTCAGGTTCATGTCTTGGCTATACAGCAGTGAACTAACACTTTTATTTTTAGGTTAACAATGTTGTCATGCAAGCTAACTTTTAGCCACAGGTTTGTAATTTGTTTTCATGAGATGTTTCCTGTTTGGTTTGCAGGAGTCCTACAGGAAAGCAGCTCATTCACAAAATGGAGGCAAGGCAGCTGAAAAGAGAGGTTGAGGCGCTTATGTGAGTGGCTGTTGAAAAGCCCAGAGATTGTTAAAAAGCTAATTTTTTAAACGCCAACTGATTATATGTTTTCTTAATCTTAACAGTGGTGATTACATTGGGCAGAAACTGAGAGAAACGTCTTTTGATCCAAAGGGGAAGGGGACCTCCACAATGCTGGATGAACTGGTAAAAACAGCTGTGACGAAATGGCCCCATCTACAAACATCATCTAACCCTAACCCATCTACAAACATCATCTAACCCTAACCCATCAGCCCCATCTACAAACATCAGTGGATGGAAGACACAATTAAGGGGCTGAGCTGTAAAAAAACAAATATTTCAAGAATTGAATTAACTGATCATTGCAACAAGTGCTTCAGTGTCACGTTGCTGTGTATTTTCTCCGTGTGCGTGTTGCAGGCTCACTATGACCTGGCCATTAGTGTTGCCCTGTGGTGGTTGGACAAAGATGGAGGACAGGATGTGCTTGATGGAGACAGCTTGTAAGTTGCTTTTGTTTTGACAGACTAAAGTTGGACTAACAATTTCATGGAACAAGTACAGTAATACCACAGTGTGGAAATACTCTGTTAAAGGCAAGGCAGCTTTATCTGTAGAGCACATTTCAGCAACAGGGCGATTCAAAGTGCTTCACACAAAATCATTAAAACAGATAAAACACAAGTACAAACAGTTAACATTAACAACGATAAAACACTTGAATAGACAGTTAAAAAAAAAATAGGAACATTAAGACAGATAAAACACAAGAATTAAAAATACAGTGCAGCATAAGAAATTAAACCTTAAAGAAATGAGCAGTCATTTAAAGAAAGGCAGCATCAAAAAGATAAAGGTCTTCAGCCTCGATTTAAAAGAACTGAGAATTAGAAGTAAACCCTCTGCGTTCCACTACCAAAAGTAACAGTACACATCATTGAGAATGGCTGATTTCACAATAACATATTATTGGATTATCATCTTTGATGCATAATAGTGTAAGCATCACAAAATACTTTGGGCTTTTTTTCCCTTTTTCTTTTCAGTATTTTTTAATTCCATTTAATGGATTATTCGTGGAGAGTGCCCAGATTAAACCCTTCAGGGTTTTTTTTACACAATCTTATCACTATTTTATTGTTAGGTGTATATTACTCTGTAGAATTAGTTCTTGTGTAAACCAATAAAACTAAACTAAATGTCTAGCCTGAAAAAGTATTTGAGCTAATTTATCTGCTGGGAAGTTTGAAGTGCTCTTATTATGCTTTTGGCTCTTCCTTTCCTTTATTGTGTTTATATATCTTGTTTTGCATATTATAGGTTTACAAAGTGAACAAGCCCAAAGTCCACACCAAAGGGACCATGCCCTCACACTCTGTCCTGACTGCATGTAGTCTTACTAGGTCTGTCGCTAACTGCTGACTCAGTAGTCCTTACCTAGTACTGTCAGCCCTACTCTTCTCCTGATGGCTAGTAGTCCTTACCTAGGTACTGTCAGGCCTCATACTCGCTCCTGACTGGCTATAGTCCTTACCTGTACTGTCAGGGCCTCATACTCTGCGCCTGACTGGCTAGTAGTCCTTACCTAGGTACTGTCAGGCCTCATACTCTGCTCTGACGGCTAGTAGTCCTTACCTAGTACGTCAGGACTCATACTCTGCTTCTGACTGGCTAGTAGTCTCCTTACCTAGGTACTGTCAGGACCCTCATACTCTGCTTCTGACTGGCTAGTAGTCCTTACCTAGGTACTGTCAGGGCCTCATACTCTGCTCCTACTGGCTAGTAGTCCTTACCTAGGTACTGTCAGGCCTCATACTCTGCTCTGACTGGCTAGTAGTCCTTCCTAGGTACTGTCAGGGCCTCATACTCTGCTCCTGACTGGCTAGTCCTTACCTAGGTACTGTCAGGGCCCTCATCTCTGCTCCTGACTGGCTATAGTCCTTACCTAGGTACTAGGCAGGCCCTCATACTCTGCTCCTGACGGGCATAGTCCTTACCTAGTACTGTCAGGGCCTCATACTGCTGCCCATTGACTGCTAGTTCGTTACCTAGGTACTGTCAGGGCCCTCATACTCTGCTCCTGACTGGCTAGTATTCCTTACCTAGGTACTGGCAGGGCCCTCATACTCTGCTCTGATGGCTAGTAGTCCTTACCTAGTACTGGTCGGCCCTCAATACTCTGCTCCTGACTGGCTAGTAGTCCTTCTAGGTACTGTCAGGGCCCTCATTATACTCTGCTTTCTGACTGGCTATTAGTCCTTACCTAGGTACTCGGGCCTCATACTCTGCTTCTGACGGCTAGTAGTCCTACCTAGGTACTGTCAGCGACCCTCACTCTGCTTCTTGACTGGCTAGTAGTCCTTACCTAGGTACTGTCAGGGCCCCATACTCCTGCTCCTGATGGCTAGTGAGTCCTTACCTGACTAATGTCAGGGCCCTATACTCTGCTCCTGACTGGCTATAGTCCCTTACCTAGGTACTGTTCAGGGCCTCATACTCTGCTCCTGACTGGCTATCCTTACCTAGTACTGTCAGGGCCCTCATACTCTGCTCCTGACTGGCTAGTAGTCCTACCTAGGTACTGCAGGGCCCTCAACTCTGCTCTGACTGCTTAGTATTCCTTACTAGGTACTGTCAGGGCCCTCATATCTGCTTCTGACTGGCTATAGTCCTTACCGTAGGTCGTACAGGACCTCATACTCTGCTCTGACTGGCTATAGTCCTTACCTAGGTACTGTCAGGGCCCTCATACTCTGCTCCTGACTGGCTAGTAGTCCTTACCTAGGTACTGTCAGGGCCTCATACTCTGCTCCTGACTGGCTAGTAGTCCTTCTCTAGCTGCTGAGAATGTGCGACTCCCAACAAAGATGGAACAGAAGTGAGATGTCTCACTCTGGAGCTAAAACAGAAAGCTCAACACACAGGGTGAAAAGAGGAGCTGCAGTAATGTGCAGTACAATAAAAATAATGTTTTTTTGAAAATTAAACCACATAAACCTATTCTGGTTCAACCTCTAAATATAATTATGAACCTGAAAATGAGCATAATATGGGCAATTTCACCCTGCCTTCAACAGGTGACACAAAAGACAGCGGTAAAGGGCATGGGTTTAGGAAAATTTCAAGAACTTTAGAAAGATTGTCATAAAAGAGTTAAGCTTTGTACAAAAAAAGGTGGGTGGGTGGGTGTGCTGGGGATAGTGGATCCTATAAAGTGCTTTTAACTGTTCAAGGCTCATACAAGCTGAAATATTTCAGTTCAATGCCCCTACCTGGGTAGAAATACACGACTGGGAGATTGAATAAAACTTCTCTCTACTTTCCTCTTTACCACAGTGGAGCAGCAGGAAGTGCCCAGTACCCTAATCGCTTAGAACGAAAGGCCATGATCCTGTCATCATTTGCTGGGATAATTATGGTGAGTGTCATTTATACTTGAATGCAGTTTTTATCAAATCATCTTGATGTCCCAGTACAGTTCAATACCTGCAAATGAGGAAAAGGTTCAGTGTGCTAGTGGCTCACCTTTGCAGCATTCTCCTGCTTCAGAACAGCCTGCCGGTGGAGGAAATCCTGGCTCTGTACCGGTGTAGACCAGCTGCTTCATACCCTAACCAGAAGGTGCAAGCATCCTGGCTGCATGCTTAGAAGAAGCCAAGACAATTATTTTGTACACGTTTGTCTTGCGTAATTCTAGAAATGTTAATCTTCTACGTTTTATTTTTTTCTTCTAGTGCACAATTGTGTACCCCTTCACTCTATCCTACCATCCGTTTGCAATGCTTGGCTCTTACAAGGCGGTGTACCACTCCAAGAAGCACAGTAAGTGTGTGAAAATATTAAACACAGTAATCTGGTATTATCTGGCCTGTGACTTTTTTTAGCCAAACAATGTCTACTCACTCAGGACCCGTCATTGCATGTTGCACACGTCAGCCAGTAATGCTGAAATGTGTTCTGTTACATTCTTTTCATTTTCAAAATGCTGATTTTTCTCTGTGTGTGTGTGTGGGGGTGTGGGGGGGGGTGGGGGAGGTGGGGGGGGGCGGAGGATTTGGACAGGGGCAACAGCTAAAAACCTAAAAAAAAAAATGCATATCAGTTTAAGTGGATGCTTTATTGACAATATTTCCAGCGCTTTACCTTGCTGTCAGACAGACCTTTAAGACGCTGTTATCTCTTCTGCCATCAGACTCCTTTGACAAGGATCTTGGAGTTGCTGCTCTACCGCTGCCTTGATCAGTTAGTTGGCTTGAGTTATTGTCAGACTTTGGTGAATGCAAGCTTTTACAACAGTAAAGTCGCACAACAACACAAACCGATCAAGGCAGCGGTACATCGGCAACTCCCAGGTTCTGGAGGTAAAATGACTGTTGTGTGTATGTTGTACGACTATGGCTTTTTCTGTCCTAATCTAGTAATCATCACACTCATCGTCAGGTCTCAGTTATTTTTAAAATCCTTTATAATCTCCCATAGGTCAAAAGTTGAAAAGATGGCTGTCTGAGAGGGAGAAGGCTAGTGCCCCGCCTGGACAAGTTTCAGTGCACTCGTCTTCATCTTCGTCCTCCTCCTCGTCTCACTCCTTCCTCAGTGTGAGTAGCCACATTATCCTCAATTCTGCAATATTTTAGTTTAGTACTATTATTTTAATCCAGAATATCTCAGAGGAAAAGA
>NC_045737.1:35718787-35738357 GCF_008692095.1 Etheostoma spectabile | reverse complement strand
AATGGCGATACAACAGCACTAGACTATTAAATCTTGTTTCAGGCTATTCTGATAAAAGCCATACTGTAGGTAAAAAAATGTTTAAATCTGCATGAAATGCCTCTACTGCCACGCTGAGGATCTGAACAGACATCGAGGCGAGGCAGCTTTATCTGTAGAGCACATTTCAACAACAGGGCGATTAAAAGTGCTTTACACAAAATCAGTTAAACAGATAAAACACAAGTATTCTCAAAAAAAAAATCATAAAACGGATAAAACACAAGTGTAAACTTGAGACTACCTTCACACTAACTAGTCCATGTTAGTGCTGCCTAAAGACCCACTTTTTTAAACTTGTTTTTTAGTTCAATACTGTGTTTTACTGTTTCTGTATGTTGTTTTAATTTATTTTTCTTTATAAACTTGTGCAGCACTTTGTGACCCTGGTCTGTGAAAAGTGCTATAGAAATAAAGTTTACTTACTTACTTACTCTTGTGATCAGTGTCACTTGCCTTCACGACTCTATTTTTAGAGACGTTACGTTTCGTCTCCTACGTCTAACACCACCTCTCCTCTGGGTCCCTCTCAGGACAACAGTGATCGCCGGGAGGACCGAGCTGAGCACTATGAAGGTTCACTGGAGTCTCTGCACGACTGAAGTCCCCCTCCTGCAGTTAGGTTTTGTCCTCATGGTGGACTTTATATCTAATTTCTTGAGGGGAAAAAGTGTTTGAGTACAAGAGTTTCTCACTTCTGCTGTCTTTGCTTTTCTTTTTGCTGTCACACTGACGGTGTTTCAGCTTCATGTAGTGGATAAGTACGGTATCTCATAAAACCACACCTGAAAAGATCCAAACTAACCCTTTAAGACAATGTATATGTTTAAATGGAATAAAGGATTTATTTATAGCTGATGTAACCCAATCCACATGATTAGTAAATTGATTGGCAACAGTACAGCTAGACTATTCCCCTGTTATTTACACAGATATTCACATTTTCTATCATGTTTATTTTAGATTTTCAGCTCCCACAGCTTCAAATTTCAACTAAACGTTTCCATGGTTAAAGACTGTGTTGTTTTGTGATGACTTCTGACATTCTGCGTGGAAAGATTAATTCTCCTGATGATGGATTAGTGGATAAAATGTCTCTTTGATGTGCATATCAATAAAGAGGGCCCAGTGGGTCAATAATTTGCCTGGTAGGACTTTTGCGTTGATGATTCAGGGATTTTTGCTCTATGCCCAGGATCAAGACCCTTGGCAGCGATGCCAGCGCGTTAAATCCCCGCTCATTGAAAAAACAGCTAAAGTGGGATCTGCTAACCCTTTGATAGAGGTTTATATAGCGGGGCTCGGGTGCTGCTTTGGGAGACCACCATTTTCCGTAGGTGACTGGCTCCAGCACTCTCTCCAGGATGAGTAAGGTATGTTTTCTGTCTATGATGGTGTTCACAAACCCGCTAGCAAATGACTGGACACACTATAATTATAACCAGAGCAATGCAGAAAATACTGGAAATTAATGCAACTTCATAAGCTATCAGATCTCTTTGGCAAAAAGGCAGCAGTTTAACAAAGCTGCTGCAACTGTAGCTAGTTACGTCACGACTATGTCCTGGGTGGGAAACTGGTTCACACAGTGGAAGAAAAAAAGAGAATCACCCACACTTAAAACTGTCTTTGACTTCTTTTACTGGCTTTATGTTAAAGAAAATCAGCATGCAGGAAAAAGAAAAAGGAAGTTAAAGTAACTTATTGTATATACAGCAGGGACATGGTTCCTACTACACCAGTATGTTCTGCTTTGGCATGTCCATAAACGCCTTGCAGGTTGCGCAAAGTTTATTAGAGCTGCAAAGATGAATCGATAAGTCTTCTATCCTCAGGGAAAAGACTCAAATCCATTAAATCTAAAACATGGCACAGTGCACCAAATTAGTTGCATGAGAATAAACTACTGAATAATAGCTTAAATGGTTTGAGTCATTTTTGATGAAAAAAGTAGAACTTCTCTGGTTCAAGCTTCTATAAGTGTGAATATTTTGTAGGTTCCTCTGTGACAGTAAACTGAATATCTGAGTTGTGGACGAAACAAGACGTCTGAGGACGTCCTCTTGGGTTTTGAGAAACACTGATTGACATTTTTCACCATTGTCTGACATTTTATAGACATCTAATTGATTATTCGATTCAAATCTTTAGTTTGTGTTATATTGTCCTTTTATTTACAGCTTAAAAGACAGAATATGTTTATGTTCACCGTGTTGTCCTTGTTTTTAACGCTAGGTTTCTGTGTACAATTTTCAGACATTTTAGAGACAAAACAACTATTCACTCAATCCAGAAAATAATTCACAGATTAATTGATAATGAAAATAATGGTTAGTTGCAGCCCTTAAGTTTACAATGTAAATATAAGATGCTGTATGTGATTCATTCATTGTGCCCTGGGGCTAACTGATCGCTCCCCGTTTGTGCTTCCTCTCCTGGACTCAGATCACATTTTACGAGGACAGGAACTACCAAGGTCGCTCCTATGAGTGCGACATCGACTGCCCCGACATGCATCCCCACTTCAGCCGCTGCAACTCCATCAAGGTGGAGAGCGGCTGCTGGGTGCTGTATGAGAAGCCCAACTACACCGGCTACCAGTACGTCCTGACCAGAGGAGAGTACCCAGACTACCAGCGCTGGATGGGCTACAACGACTCCATCCGCTCCTGTCGCACCTTCTCCTATGTGAGTCAACATTTTTGTGTCGTGACATGTGTGGATATCAGAGACAGTGATAGGAAAGCTCCTTATATGAGCTCTTCAGACCGTAACAAAGGATAATTAATGAAATAGGATTTGATTGTGACGGTTTAGAGGTTAGGGATTATAGATGCATGCAAATAATGTTTTGTTTCTGAGAAGCAACTTGTAATGTGTGTTTTTAAGTCCCTGCATGTGTGCTTTGTTCCGTTTTCTGTATTTTGTGTGTCTGTATAATGCAAAGAATACTAAATATATTGTATAATTTGTTTTTCTGCTTCCTTCCTTCTACCGAACATAAACCTCCACAAGATACTTAACTAGATGGTTGCTGTGGTGGTCCTGCTCAACGCCCGCTACGCCCGCCACGCCCTGCACTGCTGCTACTATTATTACTAGCCATAGTTTTCTTAGTTTTTGCCAATTAGTGCCCTTAGTATAAATAGGAACCGATGTTTGGTTCCTTGGGTGCAACCCGGAAGCACAAACAGTTTTTGACCACACCGCGACACACATACCCGGACACACGCACAGCAACACCACATAAGCATACATAAAAGCCGTAATTTGTCTGGACTATGAACCTATATCATAAGGAAATAAATAGAACCAGTGGTGGTAATTTGAACTTGGACTTTCATTGATCAAAAGAGGTAAAAAGTGCGTTGATTACTCTACCGGTGGAAAGGCACCTCAGGGGCTTGGAGCTTGGGCTTAGCCTCTACTGTACTATAATTGCCCCTGTGCATCAGACCTGCACAACTGCTATAACTATTATGAATCATATTTCTGTATATCTGTGTCTGCGTCTCAACCAGCGGCAGATGTCCACCCACCAAGAGCCTGTTTTTTCCCCAGGTTTTTGCGTGTATAAAGAAGTTTTTCCTTGCCACTGTCACACAAAATGCTTCCTCTTGGGGGTAATCGTTAGGTCTTTATAAATTTCAGAGAGTGGTCTAGACCTACTTTATCATCTGTAAAGGGCAGTGAGATAACTCCTGTGATGATTTAAATTTAAATAAGATTGAATTGAATTAAAATAATCATGAGTAGATTCATGACAAAATAAGCCAGAAGATCATCCTGGTTGAAGAAACCCCTCAGACACACACTGTGGTGGTGCTCCTTGTCCTGATGGACGTCCTCTTCTAACTTTATATTTCACTTAACTGTGTTCCTCCAGACCAGCGAGGGCCCGTACCGCATGCGCATCTATGAGCGTCCCAACCTCCAGGGTCAGATGATGGAGTTCAGCGATGACTGCGAGTCGGTGCAGGATCAATTCCGCAGCCGTGATATCTACTCCTGCAACGTCATGGAGGGCTACTGGACCCTCTACGAGCACCCCAACTACCGCGGCCGGCAGTACTTCATGAGGCCCGGCGAGTACCGCAAGTTCAGTGACTGGGGGGCCACCTGTGCCACCACCGGGTCCTTCCGCAGAATCACAGATTTTTAATCATGAATCTCATTCGATGCTATTTAAATTTACATTTCGTCCTACAGTTTCCTCTAAAAGACATCTATTTGGGGTAATGTTAATAAAATATGTGGTATAATAAGAAGTGGGATGTTTCATTCAGCTATGATAAAAAGATTGACCTGGCAAAATCAACATGCTATTGTTTTAAATAACGTAATAAATTAATCTATTGTAAACAATTTCCTCTGTGCTCGTGAATAAATATTTTAGTGTTGACTGATTAAACCAACAGGCTTGCATAAAAGACAAAAAATCCTCTTTGGACACACATAAAACTATTGTTATTTTGTTATTCTCCTTTTCCCACGCTTAATAATTACTTCCACAATTTGTGATCATGAATAAGTCTTTTTTCTCTTGGTCCATTATGGCCCGCCAAAAGAGCTCATACCTATTAGTCGGCTTTTTTTGGGGGGCATGAAAAGGGGAGAGAGAGAGGGGGAATGACATGCTGCAAAGGGCCGCAGGTTGTTCTAAATACAGTCCACTTAAAGTGCGCCTTTTACCCTGTATGTCTTATAGCCCTGGGTCCCCATCACGGCTAAAGTGGACCAAAAAGAGAACTGAGTCCTCTTTCAAGTAAAAAGACAATGTGAACGCAAAAAAGAAGCGAGTCTCTTTTCTGTTGGTCCACTTTAAGAGGACTAGTTCACTTCAAGAGGAACATATCGTCACCTTCCTAAAATAATTGCCTAAGTCATTTTTTGACAAAAAGTATTTTCTTGCCTATATCATCTCATGGTGCTGGCCACCTCTGGTAAAATTTCCTACCATCTCAGTTGAACAGGTGATGTGATTCTACGCCTTTGTGTAACTGCCTAAGTCAAAATATGTTCAGTATTTGGTTCAGTTTTTTGTGTTTTCTGAAAAACGTGAAAAAATGACTTAGGCGATTATTTTAGGAAGGTGACGATATGTAAAAACATTGATACAAGCCCCCATTACCATACATACTATACAAGAACAAAAAAGCAGGCACTTTAAGAATTTAGTATTTAGTGCTGGTTTTATTTATTTTCTATGAGATCCACATTGTTGGACATTCAAATAACTTTGGTATGTTCCTCTGTTTTGGTCCGTCGGTCACATTCCCACAGACTGAATGACAGAAAGCATCAACAGTGACAACGGGGCTACTATTCACACCATGTAACTGAAGGTAGCTACAGTACAGAACATATTTAGAAAACACTGTTTTACAGTTATTCATATATCTATTTGCCCGTATTTACAACATATATCTTTGATACACTCTACGGATACACCAACTCTATCCGATTTAAACCAAACAGAAGATAGGCCAAAGGGCTCAGCGTTGACTGCTCCAGCCCGTCCATGCTGTGGCTTTTGCTAGAAGCTGCACAGTGTCTGTAACAGTGGACATGACAAACAGGAGCAGGAAGACTCGTGTAGGGTCTCTGCTGACACCAGGCCTCATCTGAATAACAACACACCTGTATATAAAGATGGATTTCAGCTTTGGTGATCAAAAACACAGGAAGCTCTTTGACCAGCAGCCATCATGGGAAAGGTTTGTGTCCAGTTTTACATTACAAATGAAGACAGTGTGCAAACAAGTGCAGTGTTGGCGAGTAACTAGTTAATAGGAACTTGGTAGTTTAATTACAAAATAAAGGTACCGGTAATCCGCTACTGTTACTGGGAAAACAATGTTTAATTAAATTACAGTTACCTTTGACAATGTTCATGAGGACGTTGGGCGTTACATGTGAATCATGTCTGTAAAAAGCTAGGCTATATGTTGAATAATATTAATTTCATTGCTTTAGAGGATTCTCGTGTGCACAATGTCTTGTTTTGCCATTTAGATGCTTTCGATTGGTTCTCCTGTTTGAATTTGCAGATAAATTGCCTCTCAGACGAGTTGTAACTATGGGTACGGATAAAAACACGTTCCAGTGCTAGAAATATAAAAAACATTTCATTCAAAAATCTGACAAAGGTTCGAACATAAGCTCCAAGTGCAAAGAGCTTTTGCCAGTTTTAAAAATTCTATCAAAATCAATAATTGTTTTATTTCATATTTGGGGCTGTGTGTGCCGTGGTATTTTTGTTGTTGTTTAATAGAATAGAATAGCATATAAGGCCTATATTGCCATTTTACACAAGTGCAGTACCTGTGCAATGAGATTGAAGCAACCCCTTTACAGTGTCGACACGAAATACAAAAATATAAAATGTAAGAATATGAACTATAAAAATATAAAGTATAGGTAGTGCTGAGAAAACGAGTGGGGGGGGGGGACCTGGTGCACAGTTCTTGTTTTGTTATGATTTTAAATCTGTGACTTCATATGATGTCATATTAAAGAGAGGTGCTGAAGTCGGACTTTGTGGTGACTAGTGATGGCCAAATGAAGCTTCGTGAACCAGTGTCTTTATTTTCTGAGCCCACTAGATGGCGCTGTTGGGTTTAAGAGATTCAGTGTATTCTCAACACTTTGTTGAACAGAGAGCGCCATCTAGTGGGCTCAGAAAGTAAAGACACTGGTTCCAGAAGCTTCATTTGGCCGTCCACCAGTCGTGGCTGTTCCTTCCCGAACGCTGAACGAGTGAGGCGCCGGCTCTCTGTGGTTGGCCGTTGTGATTAAACGTCTGAATGTGACTCCTGCTCCGTCAGATCATCTTCTACGAGGACAGGAACTTTGGAGGCCAGCACTATGAGTGCACGAGTGACTGCGCTGACCTTCACTCCATGTTCGACCGCTGCCGCTCCATCCGGGTGGAGAGCGGCATGTTCATGGTCTACGACCGGCCCGGCTACATGGGAACCCAGTACTTCATGAAGAGGGGAGAGTACAACGACTACCTGGGAATGACCGGCATGACTGAGTGTGTCCGGTCCTGCCGCTTGATCCCCACGGTAAGGCCTTCTGTAAATTAATATACTTTATCTTTCTTAGTATGATCCAAATTATTATGAATGTTATGATACACTCAACTCACAATTCAATTCATGGTTTTAAATTCACAATACAAGTTTTCTCAGGATTTTTTTTAACAGACAAATGACCTAAAAATATCCCTTTATTTCTATAAACTGTACAAAACAACAGATTTGTCCTCTTATCAAAAGTGCAACTGACATTGTATTTTCTCTAATCAAAAAAGTAAGTAAATAAATAGAAAGAAATCCCTTCGAATAATTAAACTAAGAAGACGTAGTGACGTCTGAAGTCAAACTAGTGAAATCTAAAGTAGATTACGCCCAAGGGCGCTTAAAAATTGTACCACGGTTCATTTTTTATCCCAACTGGATGTTACACATTTTGATTTTAAAGTGATTCACAAGGGTCATTGTTACATCCCTATAAATGATGTCTACTGCTGTCTCTAAACCTTTTATAGTAAAAAATATAGTCTGAATCAATAACTAAATTTGATCATTTGATCAGGCAGAAATCAAGCTGCTCTTGCTCCTCATCTGCCTTCGTAGTTCAGCTGGTAGAGTGCACGCCCATAAATAGAGGCTCAGTCCTTGCCTGAGCAGCCCAAGGTTCGACTCCGATCTGCGGCCCTTTGCTACATGTCGTTCCCCCTCTCTTTCCCCTTTCATGTCTTCAGCTGTCCTGTACAAATGCAGGCCTAAAATGCCATAAAAGTAATCTTTAAAAAACTAAAAATGAAATGAAACAAGCAATACAACAAACAAACAGGGATCAATATATCAAGAAAATAAAATAAACAAACAAAATAAGTTATGCAAATCCAACTTTAGGCACATTCCGCTATGCATCTACTTTGCAAAAAAAGGGTGACATTAAATATATTATATATATATTATATTTATATATATATATAATACTGTTTTATAAACAACCCTCCTAAACCCAACTATAACTTAAATCAGTGAATGACAAGTTATATCTTTTGATTCTCCGTTACAGGGGCTTGTAGGCCGACTGTGTCAACTTTGGACAGAGCCAGGCTGTTGCCACCTGTTTCCAGTCTTTATGCTAAAATAAGCTAACTATCTACTCTTGGTAGCTTACATTTTTACGTACAGACCAGGGGTTGATGCATAGACTTTCTAAGTGAAGCCCAAACATCGCCCTCTGGTGGCTGGCTCCATGTTAGCGGATGGAACACGGGCCAATTAAAAAATCAAAGTACACGTCAAATACATTTTTCTCAAAGATGGTTTGAGTCATGATGTTTGTTCAAGTGTTAATTTTTCTGAAAAGTTTGTTTTTAATTAGTTATGTAATGCTATAAAACAGGGTGAAACGCCATGATTTACAGTGACTGACTTGCGATTGGTTGGGTTGGGTGTATGGGGGGGCACGTGGACACACCAGTTCCTCCGCCCGATCACCAATACGCAAACTCTGGCTCCAAAATATCTGGGATATATTGGCTTCACTTTTGTACAGCGGTAGGATATAGAGACGCGTTATCATGGATCCCACGTAACTTCTATGCAAGTAGCCTGATTGGTTGGGGTTAGGAATTTACCCTGAGTGGTTAGGGTTAAGATAGCTGATTGGTCAGGGGATGGGACCTGAACAAATTGGGTTACGTTACCAAACGTAAGCATGGACGCCTGGCCAATAGTAGCGTGTGAATGCAATTGAAGGCCTTGCCTAAAACTAAAAACAAAAATACTAAAGCTATGGATATTATCCATCTTTTTTGTGTGTGGTATCAGTCTTCTTATCTAACTCTTGACAAAGCAAATAAGTATATCTCTCAAAATGTCAAACTTTTTTCTTTAAAAAAACAATTAAACAGTATTTGCTTTTTAAAGGCATTATTATCCTTTACGTTAAGATTTTTTTTCAATAAGAAAATTTCTGAGTGACGTGTGAAAAACAGTAACTTTTGTTGCGATGTAACCCTCTGATCTTCCCGTCCGCCCTCTCCAGCAGAGCGGCAGCTCCAAGATGAGGCTCTACGAGCACTTCGACATGGGAGGTGAAATGATGGAGCTGACAGACAACTGCCCCAACCTCATGGATCGTTTCCACATGTCCAACTTCAACTCCTGCAACGTGATGGAGGGCCACTGGCTCATGTACGAGCAGGCCAACTACAGGGGGCGCCACTACTACGTCCGGCCCGGCCAGTACAAGAGCTTCAACGAATGGAGTGGCAACAGCTCCAGGATCGGATCCATCAGGCGACTCATGGATCTCTGAAGACAGAAGAACGTCTGCTCTTTGCCTTGTTTCCCATGCTGAATAAAATAGCGTCAGTGCTTGATTGTTTTAAGTTTTGTTCTTGCTCTCTGCGTCTGGAGGGCATGTTTTCACATGAGGATGTGAAGTGGTCGTGGCCCGACATCCTGACTCTCATCAGAGGCTTGAATAAAATCCTGCAAGCGATGACACTTAACCACACCGAGACTCAAGCGTTATCTATTGTAAAGCTGAAGTAAAGTCTGTCTGCCTTGTCGGACTTGTCCCCCTTTTACCCGCTGCCCTTTTCATTTTCACATAATCAATGCAGTTCAAATAAATCTTACCATAATGTCCATTTAGTAGCTGTTCTGGATCTTTAGATCAGAGTTTGCCTAGTTGTCATGGGAGGTCAAGCGTGAACTTTGGACCCCACAAAGTCCTTAAAGGGAAATTTTAACATCAATATTTCTTTGACAACTGGGAAAACTGTGAGAAGATCAAAAGCTTCAGAATAGCTGCTAAATGAACATGTGGTGGATTTGTTTTATCATTAGTTTAACAAAGAACACATACAGATTATAGTACAAATGAAAGATAATTGTTCTTGAAATTAGACATTTAAACCTTTAACAGTGTGTAGTTCCTGTGCAAGTGTGTTCACGTGGAGAGAAATGAACCTCCCCACCAGAGGGCAGTGGTAGAGAGTGGAAATTTATCAATAACATGCTGTGGACATAAAAGAGACACAAATGATCTTATGAAGCCGATGTTATAATTTTGACAATATCATCATCTTCAAAGACAGTTAAATGAGTGAACAGATGATATGCAATTGGTATGTTCACATTTATACATCAACATACTATATATAATCAACATATACAAAGGATGTGTAAATAATATTATATTACCTGGGAATAATAAATTTGACAATACTTGAATCTGAAACTGAATTATTGTTAAGAGAACAAAGTGGTGTAAAGTGACATTAACACTGTGAAGTGACTAGTTCTGATAACAAAAGTTGCAAAAGGGCTAACCTGGAAATGTAAGTCTTTGCTTAAAATCCATACCAAGAACTCCACTGATGCCTGAAATCCTCCATTGTTGAGCAGCTTTGACAAAAGCATAAACTAGAAAATAAAAAGACTAATATAAGGAGGTGTGCAAAAAAACACACAGCACCCATTCAGTGAAGACAAAGAGTTCAGGACAGTTTCATTACAGAAACCTTCTGTCACAACACCCCACCGACCCCAAACAGCCTGTCAGCTCTCACCTGGACAAACATGCAGTAACTCCTAAACATCTCTTCAGGGAAACACCGCGGCACAAACAAGATCCCCGGCTATTATAATATGAATGACACGTGCAGAGTCTGCATTTCACACTCACTATATATGTGACAGGTGGGAGTCTTCAAAGAGCTGGATGGATCACACCGGGCAAGGCACATGGCAGGAAAACGGGGCATGTCGAAGGTAAAAGAACACTCATTTTTGGCCATTTTCAGCCTTTATTTTGATAGGACAGCAGAAGACATGAAAGGGGAGAGAGAGGGGGAATGCAGCAAAGGTCCACAGGTTGGAGTCGAACCCTGGCCCGCTGCGTTGAGGAGTAAACCTCTATATATGGGCACCCGCTCTACTACCTGAGCTAGCCGAGCATCCGCACACTCTTCATGTTGAAATGCGATATGAAATGCTCTTATTGTGAAAAGCAATCAGGCATCCAGGCTTTTCTTATGAACTATTGAGCTACATTTCTGGTTATTTTTTCTAAATCAAAAGAGGAGAATGTGTATTAAAAACTTAAAAATACCCAGAAAAGTGTCAATTAATCAGAAAAACGCACACTTTATTTCTGTATGTTGACTAGCGATAAAATTAAAAACCGTTTCAATTTCTGTGTCTAGATTATCTTCTATGAGGACAAGAACTTCTCTGGGTGCAATTTTGAGTGCGGCAATGACTGTGCAGACCTGATGTGCATCCTGAAAAACTGCAAGTCCATCAAGGTGGAGAGCGGCTGCTTCATGATCTATGAAAAATCCAACTACAGTGGGAACCAGTACTGCCTGAAGAGAGGGGAGTATCCTGACATCGCCTCAGCCTGCTCCTGTCGCCTCATCACCGAGGTGAGCTCCTGTTTCTGGAAACGTGTCCACACACCAGGGTTATATAGATACATTAGTTTAATTACATAATGCACTATGAAGTGCTTTTAAATATTGGATATTGGTATGATCATACCGCTGTGGATGATATGATGGAAATTCTCTTCATTGACCCTACACCCAAATTTCTACGTAGCCCCTGAAGGGACATGGGGAAGTATTTTTTTTCTTGCAAGCACACAAAAGTATCTCATGCTCTCGGGAACCGGATCTGTGTACCGTTCAGAAGGGCTGCCCAGGAGGTATTCATCTTACGAAATGGAACCGATCGTGTCATCAACATACTTAAAGCTGTAGTGCGCGGCTAATTGATTTTAATGAACGTCGGATACATTCAAGCCATTACCAAATGAGTTGATACAAAGCTAATTAAGCATACCAGCTCCACAGAAGCCTTTCTGTATTTCTGTATTATTTTAACTGTGTAGTCCGCTGACTGTCTTGCGCAGAAGCTCAAGTGATGCGTTTGATGTGTCCGCTGAGAATGGACAACAGCAGCTCAGCTTTGGAGACAAAATATTTCAAGATAATTGCTTCTTCTGAAGAGTCCAACATGTTTTTTTTAATCCTCTGTGTCCTACTTGAATTGACAGAATAAACGCTCCTAACAACAGCGTGGAGGAGGGCTGGCGTTGGTGTGCGATCGCTGAAGACTTGCGTCATGTGGATTCAGAAATCATTACTGAGAATTTCTTCATGGGGGCCTGCAAATGTAAAATATTAACTTTGGCCACAATATGTCAGCAGTACTATTATTTTTCTTGTCTTACATGAGAATCTCATGTGCACCAGAAAGTATCTTCCATCCAATTTTTACAACAAAATGCTAATTTCTGCGCATTTCCATCCACTCCTGTTGTATAAAGATCAGGAGTTGGGCTTATCAAGGTAAACCGTTAATTCTCCAGTCAGGTGCAACCGTTGCAGAAAAAGAGGAACGAGTGAGAGGACGAAATTAAAAGAGCTCCAGTCAAACCCCAAACATGATAGATATATGGTGTTTAGGTTGGTTTAATGTACAACTTTGAGGAAGGTTAGAGTCTCCTCATTGCTTCACAGATGTTTTCTCTTCCGCAGACGTTTAAGCAACGTGCCTCGTTGACATCACAGCTTCTGCTGAGTCTCTCTGGGAGCCATTCTAATCATCGTCCACTATCTCCGCTATCTATTTCCCAAAGGCACTGCAATGCGTCCAGGATGCAGCACCGTTCAAGACTCTGCAGTCAGCCTCACTAGCAAGGCCCCCGGCCCCCCCTACTGGGACTGACTCTTAACCCCCCCCCCCCCCCCCCCCCCCCCCCCATCCCTGATCACTACACTTTGCACTATCCTTCATCCTGGACTAAACATCTGCTTATTGTACATGCTGTATATTCTATTATTTGCATATCCTGCACTCAACCCATTCAGCCTCTTTTTTTTCTTTTCTTATGCAACGACTACTTTGTATGTATACTTATATTGCATATTTATTTCTGTTTTTATTGTTGTTTATTGTTGTTTGTTGGTTTCTGTTTGCACCATTCACCGAGGAAAATCTATCAAATTCTGATATCAAATCTATCAAATTCTGATACAGCCCAGCCCTAATGTCTTCATTACAGACACATACAAATATATGGCACATGATAAAGTGTACAATATGTTTTATATTAGAGGGATTGTGGAAAAGGTGCACTGTGCCTTCTTTTCTGTATGTTGTCTGTACCAATGGTTTGCACTTTGGTTTGAATTAAAAAAAAAGAAATTTGATCACAAAATAAAGTTTGATATTATGTGCTTTACTAAATGATTCCTCTCTCTTTCGAAACCAGCAACCTGGGGCATTCAACTTGCGCCTGTATGAGCGTCTCGAGTTCGGAGGTAAGATGATGGACCTGATGGAGGACTGCCCCAGCGTCATGGACCGGTTCCAAGTGAAGGACATCTTCTCCTGCAACGTCACCGACGGCAACTGGCTCTTCTACGAGCACCCGAACTACTGCGGCAGGATGTACCTGATAAGGCCTGGGGAGTACAAGAGGTTCAGTGAGTGGGGTGGAAGGAGCGCCAGGGTCGGCTCCATCAAACGCATTCTGGACTACTGATCTGGTTTTCGAGGATCCTAAAGCTGCACCGAGGTTTTGGGAAGGCTTCATGCTCTAAAAGACTATAAAAAGTACCCAAAGCTTTATGTGACTCTCAATTTCTTTGGTGAGGTTTGGTTATTTTACTTCATGCATTAAGACAA
Organism: Etheostoma spectabile; assembly: GCF_008692095.1. Taxonomy (NCBI): domain Eukaryota; kingdom Metazoa; phylum Chordata; class Actinopteri; order Perciformes; family Percidae; genus Etheostoma; species Etheostoma spectabile. Next base: position 35,724,585 of record NC_045737.1, on the reverse strand, counting down.
AAGCTTCTGAAATATGAATCATAATTAAAATAGTTGATTCCCTGATTTTGGGATGGACTCACTGCAGAGCAGGCACCACACATTAAGAGCACAAACAACAACAACAACATTTTTTGACCCAACCTATTGATCATTGAGTTCAACGATAAGAGTTGCCCGATGTAAAACACCACGTCGGCTAAGTAAATATAACAACCAGAAAAATCTCATCATAAATGACGTTATCTTTGTCTTGTTCTTCTCCCCTTGGCCATGTTGGAGAATGCTTGTTGAATGATTTGATTTGAATGTGCCGTCGGCCAATCAAGAATTAACTTGGTGCCCAGTCTTGTTAAAAGAAGAAGAAGAAAAATGATGGCTGCGTATGAGCTAAAGCCGAAGAGAGTGTTTCAAGAGTTTTCTTGGGTGGAAGTGGACATGTCGATAAAACAACTAAACATAACAATTTACTTGAGTCTTTGTTGTTATTTGATAACCACTTATAAAATAAAATAAAACTATTTGTATGGAGGCCAGTAAAAATTGACTTCTGGGCAAGTACCCCGATGGGTTGAACCTTCTGAAGTTTATTATATATATTATTAGATTATATTATAATTATATATAAAGTAGTCCACTCAGTTGTGAGCAGGACCTCAGACTTTTAAAAACACAGCATGAGTTGTGAATCCTGTAACCTTTACGGCTATTGCACAACTGCAATGATTATATCTGATCTAGATGAGATTGATGAGATTTATGTAAATCCTTCAAATGAAGTCATATTTATTCTACCTTAGAAATTATGTTGGCCCTTGTTCCTTTCAGATTAAAGAAAAAAGAAATCTCTACATATGTCTTTAGGTGATAGATTGTACAGTTTATCATGTGCACGCCACGTTAAATATCAATATAATCTTGCTGATGCTGTAGTACTGCACACAGTATAGCAGTCTATTGTCCAGTGGCATTTTCTGGAAGCGGGAAAGAACAATAACTCATCACACATCAAGGGTCATCTATACATGAACAGATTTTTGTCCAGCCCCTCACACACACACCCGCCCCTGCTCCATCATCACTGTGAGGGAGATATTTGAATGACAATGCTTTGTGCTGTGTAACCACACAGCTGCCCTTTCTTTTCTGTTTTTTTATAAAGCACAGTGGCTTGGCTCAGGGACAGCATTGACCGCTGATACAGTCTGACGCCAACACAGCCATGGGGAAGGTAAAGAAAATGACTATGGTTTTATCCACACTTCCTACAAACCTGTAATTTCATTTAATAATTATTTGGGTTTGTGCCTCTTCTTGACTAGACATCCACATCTCTTTGTTAAAAACTATCTTTATGCTTTTGCAGATCATTTTTTACGAGGACAGAAACTTCCAGGGGCGCTCTCACGAGTGCAGCAGCGACAGTGCCGACCTGCACTCCTACTTTAACAGATGCAACTCCATCAAGGTGGAGAGCGGCTGCTTCATGGTCTACGAGAGGCCCAACTACATGGGCAACCAGTACTACCTACGGAGAGGAGAGTACTCCGATAACCAGCGTGTGATTGGCATGAACGACTGTGTCAGATCTTGTCGTCTGATCCCCCAGGTAGGGCGCAAATACTTTGTTTGAGATCTTGATTAAAAGAAATTTTAAGTCAGTTTTTTGCTGTAAAATGCTTGTTTACTTATTAATCAAGAATTCTAAGTAAGGTACCTGACTTAAAAAAATATCTGGATACCATTGAGATATATAATTGTGCTGCACATAGTAACAGCGTTTTTCCTCCTGTGCCAGCACCAAGGCTCCTACAGGATGAGGCTTTACGAGCGCGCCGACATGTCCGGCCAGATGCACGAGCTGGTGGACGACTGCCCAAATGTCCAGGACCGCCTCAGCATGTCCGACTTCAACTCCTGTAACGTGATGGACGGCCACTGGCTGATGTATGACCAGCCCAACTACAAGGGCAGAGCGTACTACCTGAGGCCTGGGGAGTACAGGAGATACAGCGACTGGGGAGGCGTCAGCCCGAGAGTCGGCTCCCTCAGGAGAATCAGTGACTTGAACTGAAGTCCAGCTTCTTTTCGATGCATCTTTCCCTGAGTTTAATTGTCTGTTTTCCCAATAAACTTCATCTGCTTCATAAAACATTCACACTTCTCTTCTGTTTATCTGCCAGTTCTCAGGTGGTTTGTTTCGCACATGTTGAGTTAATAATTGCTACAAAGCTTTATTGTTATTTTGTAAAATTCAATTCTCCCAGTTGATTGTTACAGAAGAGAAAAACATCTCCTTGTCTGGTTGAAGTACGTGCAAGCCGTGGCTTCTGGTTAGCTTGTACACCGCAGTTTAATCTCCTCTCTGCTTAGGCTAAAAAACAAAACAATGCATGAGTTGCCTTCTCCCACTTGTGCCCCTGATAGGATCATCTGCTCTCTACACTGGCAGAATGCATCCATATCGTTAAAAAAACAGCATATAGAGAGAAGCAGCACAGACCAGAGTGCGTGAGACAGGAAAATAACATGACAGATGTGAGCTAAATGTCTCAAACACAGTGCAATAAACAGTGAAAGATCAGGATGAATCTGTCTGAAAATAATACATGTCAAATAGTTATATATTTTTATTTTAAGATAACTAATATTACACCTACACAATGACATAGTGTATCTTATCCATAGCCTCTTTAGTCCTTGCAGTTATAAATTAAACTAAAACAGGACTTGTCATTATCCTTTTGATACAAATAAACCTCAGATATTAAGGTTTTCTTTTTAAAAATAAATTTGTCAGGTCATAAGGGAAAACATCTTCCATTATGGATGTTTATAAGCAATTATGTGTATCAAACAATACACACAACCTGTGGTGAACACCAATGTCAGGACATGAAATAATAGTAATTTCTTGCTATTTGTCCAACAACATGAGTCAAAATATTTTCTTTGCTGTGTAACATTATTCTATTAAGAGGGAGTCTTAACATGGCTGTGACACATCAAGGGAATTGTAGTCCATTAAGTCCGATAACTGTCCGATAGTTGAAGACACATGCGATACAACACCTGAACCGGAGGGTAAATGTGGTTTTAGTAAATAAAGTAAAAGTTGACAAAAGCATCCCACACACACCGTAACAACAACCTAATAAAATCTTTCTGTCTTTACGTAGCTGACAGAACAGCACAGTGTACACTTCCTGAACTTCTTTTCCCACAGTGGGGTGGCTCAGGTAGAGTGTTAGGGAGAGGGAATGGCGTCCTGCTCTGTTATGCAACATATTTAATGCGAAAGGGCTGTTCCACATTTTTCTGTAGCCATTGTACACTGGACGTGTGGATACCATACTAGTGTTTTCCTTTGTCCATGTGTGTCAAAACACCAAACCAGTTAATTATTTATCCTTTTTTTTCAACTACAAATCCATATTTCTGACCCAATGTTGCGCTCCAACAAAAAGGAAAACATGTGCCAGTAGCCTTCAATTATAACTACGAGAGAATTTGAATGACAATACTTTGTTTGTCAAGAGGTAGTATAAAAAGCCCTGAAAACATGGGGAATCGCTCCATTCGAGACCATGGGCAAGGTTAGTACTGTTTTCCTCTCTGCTCACATTAAATGTAAGTTACAGTGTGTATAGTGTGTTTTATGTTGAGCTGAATTCTTTTTATTTCTTTGCTGAAACATGTGGTTTGTACTCGAGCTTGTGACACTTTTATTGTCCACCAGATTATCTTTTACGAGGACAAGAACTTCCAGGGTCGGAGCTATGAGTGCGGCAACGACTGCACAGACCTTCACTCATACTTTAGCCGCTGCAACTCCATCAGGGTGGAGAGCGGCTGCTTCATGATCTATGAGCGACCCAACTTCATGGGCCACCAGTACTTCATGAGGAGGGGCGAGTACCCCGACTACCAGAGGTGGATGGGCTTCAGCAGCTGTATCCGCTCGTGCAGGATGATTCCACTGGTAAGAAGACAACAAAAGACCGACAAAGACAGTGATCGTTCAAAAAGCCAGGAGGCCACCTGAGCATATGTTTATGTTGTTAATTTGATTATTTATGAGCTTGTGGTTACAGAAGACATCATTTCTTTTGGTCCCACAGTATCGAGGCTCCTACAGATTGCGTATCTATGAGAAGCCCGACTTCAGTGGCCACATGATGGAGTTCATGGATGACTGTCCCTGTGTGTCTGACCGTTTCCATCACCGCCATGTCTACTCCAGTAATGTTATGAACGGCTTCTGGATCTTCTATGAGTACCCCAACTACCGAGGCAGACAGTACTTTTTGAGACCTGGGGAGTACAGGAGGTACCGCGACTGGTGCGCCACCTGCGCCATCGTCGGCTCCTTCAGGAGGGTCACCGAATTTTAGCCATTGAGCGAAACCTTGCTGTAAATATCTAACACCTAGTTTATTAAAGATGTTGAATTTTTAATCTCCTTTGTGAATGTGTTTTCATTAATTTGTCAAAGTGTGATTTTGTTGTCTGACCGTGAGTGAATAAAAGGAGCCTCATAAGGACGAACAAAGCCCTGCCGACACTTTAACTGTGGGGTTTGCGGGTCTTGTACTTACTCTGTAAATACTTCTTTTTTTTTAAAATTGTGTTTATTCCTTAACTACAAGAAACAAGAGGGGTAAGCATCTGTCACTGTGCTGCAGCAAATAAACTACCCATCAAAGTGGATAACACAAATCTTTGTTTTGACTCACTTATGTTTATGGTTGTACTCTATAAATCCTCACATAATTAGCATAACCTATGTTACAGTACCTCATAAGTTATTGGTATTTAAAACATAGATTTAGTTATGAAACTCCTTGTATTTTAAAGTAGAGGTGAGATAGTCAGTTAAGTGGTAAGTCATAAGCAAACCAAATTTAGTAATAGTAGATCAATATTTAGTTACATTTATTTTTTAATTTTGATTTAAGTAAAAAGAAACTTGGATGAATCTCTAACAGCCGTGTACAGGCTGTGACATAACACCAGAACTCTCTCTGTCTGTTTAACGCGCATGCACGCACGCCCGCACACACACACACACACACACACACACACGCACACACACACACCAACACACACAACCACAACACAACACAAACACACACGCACACACATACACATACACACACAACAACACACACACACACACATACACACACACACACACACACACACACCACACACACCCACACACAACACCCACCACACAACACACACACACACACACACACAACGCACGCACGCACGCACGCACACCACAACACACACACGCCCACCACAACACACCATCACACAACACACACACACACATGCACACACACACACGCACACACACACATGCACACACACACACACACACAAACACGCACACACGTTAGAGGGAGAAAGACATAATGAATGTAGTGAAAGAAAAGCAGATATCCAATCTGTGACTATAGTTTTAGGTTTACCATTTACATTAAGGACAGGCCTCTCCATACAATTAGATTATTTGTTATCATACATTTGTTTCATAAATAGTTTTTCTTCCTGAATATTTATCTGCGTGAACCAATCTGGAACCATTATCTATCTACTCTCACGTCAACTAAGTGTATAGAGCGGTTGTTAGTTAAAATGTATTTTAACGTATTTATATTCTCATTAAACCTTTAGAACTTTGTGAACTGAACACTGCTCAGTGTCACTTTGTTCTCCGAGCTCTTTTAACTGCTTCACAGAGGTCCAGCCAGTAGATGCTAGGATACGGACCACAAAACAATCATAATCAGATTGTTTCTTAACACCTG